>NW_010312414.1:0-8768 GCF_000700745.2 Antrostomus carolinensis
GCTGGGTCGGTTTCAGGGGGGTGAGGAGGGCAGGGGGTTTTATTCATTTACCTTCACCCAGAGGCCACATCTGAAAAACCAGCAAGCCCTCTCTTACCCTCACTGCCCTTTCCTGCCGCTGGTGCCTGTGCCGGGTTCTGAGGATGCTGTGTTCCCCAGCTGATAACGCCGTGCAGAGAGCGTGTGCTACCCCGTGTCAGGGCGTGTGATGTATGAGTAAAGCAACTTTGAAGTGCTTATCTATGTTAAAACAAGCGACAAAGCAAATGCCAGCAATCCACATTGAAAATACCTGTTCATGAGAATGGTGTGGTTTGGATTTCCCTGCCTCCCCACCCTGGTGTCCCCGAGGTTAATGGTCATCTTTAGTGAGGAATAATAATAAAAAATAATAGGCTAAGGCCTTTTAGCAGTTGCATAAAACGGATGGATTTGTGTAAGTCTTTTGTTGCAGCACAGCAAAACAGCCATAGTTGCACTATTTATACCTATTTCTCATCTGGAAAGCACTTGAAATGCTTACCGTGTTCAGCATTGCTATAATGCACTCTTCCATGGGTGATGTTAAGGCTCTGTTGGATATAATAAAGGACTGTAATGGATGTAAATTTATTAGTGAGTGTAAAGAAAAATGGGAGAGCGCTCCTTTAGATTTGGGTTTTGATGTCATTTGAGGTGTTGCATACAGCTTCTGATGAATGATGCCATATAACTTCATTTTAGTATAGTCCTTATATAGCGTAGGAATAGGGTCAGTGTGACACATACTCTTGAGGGGCTCTTTTCTACAGAGAAGTAAAGCAGAAATTAAAAAAGCTTCCAAACTGTTATTGTTTTGAGTGTTTACTACTACTAAGTGTTTGAAATTTACTAAACCCCCCCTGCTGTAATGTTCTGGGTAGCTGGGTCAAAAATAGGGTGTTTATTATCAAGAACAGGAAACTTTACATTCCCTGTTCTAGGGATGTCATTTCTAACTTTGAGAAAATAATTTGTGCTCTTTAGTCTTCCCACATCTGAAACAGAAGATAGGAAGAGTTGCCTCAAAATTTTAATATTCCAGGTGCAACTCTGGCATTATTGTGTCTTGGGTAAAATGTATTCGGGGTGGGAAGGCATGTTTTGTGTTTTGGTTTGGTTTTGGTTTTTTTCCCCCAAAAAAGTAAGGATTTCACTGTAAAACCGCTGGTATGACTGTAGTTATACAGGAAAGAGTTTCTTCTGTAGGGTAGCTTACTTCCATTTCTAGATGTGCATGTCTATACTGGAATGTATTGTCTTGGTATTGCAATAACTGCGTTCCTGCATCAGAGCTGCAGAGCTTAATTGTGCATCAGGTGTACTTAAAGCAGAGCTGATGTGCGTGTGCGCTGTCTCTAACACTTTGGGGTTCTGATCTCACTTGTACCCTTTAGGCACTTCCCTAATATGTTTTCGCTGTATTTTCTTACGGAAAAGTTTCAAATATTTTCTGAGTAAACACTGCTGTTTCTTACGAGCTGTTTTTAGACTAATATGGAAGATGCTGCTGCTGTTTAGCGATAAATACCAACAAATGCAAATTTGTTTTCCTTCTGTAAAGCTTGGTGTCATGTAGCTGGCCTCAAAATGACAATATACAGTATGGTCTGACATTTATCTTCAGTTTATTGTATGTCTGGTATAATCTGCTAAGCTTTTCCCTGAACTAATGCATCTGATTATTTTGAATCAGTGAGTGATTCACTACCCTTAAAACTGGTCATGTTTTGCCATGTGCCTGCTTCAGATTTTCACCCAAAGAATTCATCAGCTCTTTCTACTGTTCACCTGGGCCTCATGGACCACAGTTTTCAGATCGTTGCTCAAACACATTAAAAATGGGCCCATAGTTGGGCTGGCAGTAGCCTGTGGGAGGCTCGTGCTTCGGCTGCATCCCCAGCCATGCTGGTGTTGGGAGGTGATTGCTGTCCAAATAACAGTTACATCTTCTGCTGAAACCAGACAGTTAAGGATGCAGGTTGGTTTTAGAAAAAGGAAGGGTATGACTCCTTTCCTCTGCATTCCTGTCGTTCCCATCCCGGACATCCCTCACCTTTTGGGCTTGACATCAAGGAATATAAACTTGGTTGAAGCTGTGGAGGGGTAGTAGCGTGAAAGAGCGTTTGATGTTGGCAGCAGCAGCAGCAAGCCTTCCTCTCTGAAGCTGAGTAACAGCAGGGATCCGGCGCTCCCGGCTCCCAGTTTGTCTTTAGGCTGCAGGAGAAAGTGGGGAATGAGGGCTCACCTGGGGCAGCTGCTGGGCAGAGGGGTGGGCAGTGATACGGAATTGCCCAAGCGAGGAGTGGAGATCCAGTAAGTAGGCTCACGCAACACTCAGCTCAGATACATCCAAAGAGATTATTCTGTCCTGTTGCTATAAGGTAACGCACTAGGAAAAAATATTTTACTTTGGTTTCATCAGTGCTGTGACAATTTTGAACTGGTAGGGAAGAATTTGGGAAAAATATAAATACACAGTACAGTGGCTTCAGTGGATAAGGTAATTTATTAAGAAGGTAAAAAACGAAGTTAATACCTAAACAAAATATTTCTGACCAAAACTGTTCCAGAAATATGACCAGGGTCCTTAGTGTTGTTTGTTATTAGTTGTGCATTGAAAAAGCAGAAAGCATCTTTTTTCTTGACTGATTTATGAGTTCCAAGTATGTGGGAGGCTGAGGTCTACCAATTCGAAAACATGAGATCACAATGTTTAGGAGTGATCAGTTCACTACCTACAAGTAGTATTTCCTTTGGTAAGTAAATAAGATGTATTTAAATAGAGAACATGGTTTGTGGTTTTTTCTTGTGTAGCTTCTGTAATACTAAGTAAACAAAAGTACAGATAATGAATATGTCCCAGTTTCTTCCAGAAGCAGCTTGGCATAACATCCTGACTGAAAAATAGCAACTAATTATTTAATAAACACAGAATTTTATAATAATAAAGAAATAAATTAAGAAAAAGTGCTTACCAGTTGCTAAAACAATAACAATATAAATCTGAACAAATACAGGGAGCTGTTTAATAGCACGAATTAATGTGGTATGTAGCCCAGTTTAAAAAAAAAAAAATTAGTAGAGAAAATGTTACGTTTAGTTTTAAATAATCAAGTTGAGCATTGTCTTCCATGTGCAGAATTAAATCATGCAATTTTTCTGATATAATGGTAATTGAAGAGCGTGATGTAAGTCGCTTCATCCTCCTTGGTGTGCCCTTAATTGTTGATAGTTTGTCACCTGTCCATTTCTTTCAGGTGCTGGGAAGATACATAGAAACACAAACCTTAAGCAATCACTGCAACTATAAAATTTCTATAAAAGAAAGCTAAGGACCCTTGGTGTTAGAGGTGAATTTACGGCATGACCCGTGGGCAGCCTCGGGCTGCTCCCATCCGGGCTGCTCTTCCCTGGAGGAAGCGGGGACGGCGCAACGACTCCTGCCAGCCACAGCCCCACCAAGCGCAGCGCTGGCTGGGAAAGACCTTGCCTGAGTGTGCAGAGACGCTGTTTTAGCTTCTGGGGGAGACCCTTTTTCTTGGGAGTAGGTGCTGCCCTCTGCTTCAGTGCATGGAAGGGGCAGCTTTGCAGCTAGTAGGAGCAGATTTCTCATTTGCACACTACCTTCTTTATTCTCCCTCGTGCTCACAAGGAACTGAGCTTTTTTAGACTGGCTATTTTGGTCTCTAGAGACACACAGGGAAAGAAAGGGATGAGTGATGGCTGCTTGCCTGAGGTGGGAGAGGGCCAGATGGCTGCTGTAGAGCAAGAGTGAGGAGAGAGTGCTCAAGGGTAAGGTTTGACATTCCAAATCAGAGTGTAAGTTGGGACCAAACTGAAAATTATTTTAAGGAAAATAATTTTAGTTTCAGGTTGGTTGTTTTGTACATTTCCTAGCAGTGAATAGCTCTTAACTCGAGTCAATTCATGTAGTTATGTATAGCTAAAATGTATTTTTGTTTCGTTTTTGTCCTCTACAGTATGAAAATTTCACGTACTTCTTGATCTAGCTTAAGTTAGTGCATGATTTACTTAGTGTTTTACAGTTTCAGTGGGATCCCTGGGCTTCTGTATTATGAGTAACTGAGCTTGATGCTAGAAGACAGACTTAGAATTGCCTGGTTGGAAAAGACCTCTGAGATCAGTGAGTCCAACCATACCTGTCTGCTACTGAACTGGATCTCTGAGCTCCCCATCTGGCAGAAGGGAACTCTCGGGACTGAACATAGATCTCTGGTGCTACCAGAGCTTGTGCTGGATACATGGTTTTTAAAAACACAGTGTATGATGAGAATATTGTTAACTTGATACTTGTGCAAAACTAACTACCACAGTGACAAAAATTGCAGCTTCTCTTTTTCACAAAAAATTAGTGAGAATTCTGCAAAAACATCACTTCTCTTTAAAACAATACCTAGCTTGTAGAAATAGGAGTTACATTAAGAGTTAGAAGCTGTAATTCTAATGTTTTTTTCTAGAAAAAACTTTTGTAAAATGTAACATTTAATTTACCTTGGTAATTAGGCTTATTGCTACTTTAACATTTCTAGCCTGTCTGGGTCTGTTTTTTGAATACAAGCATCTCCAGTCAAGGTTCAGAATTGTTTCGGATGTTGCAATCAAAATAAAATTGCACTGACTTTTATTAGCATGAATTACATTGAATGCTAAGTGTAAATTTTAAAACTAAGGTGCCAGCAATGAAACTCTCTCATTTCATGGTATTAGTAGTGTTTTTCTATCAAGTTACTGTGGAAGACCATAATTCTTGGTTATTGTTTTCCTCTGTCCAATACACGGCTTCCACATACTTAATTGACTGTATCAATTTAATATCTCCTGATGTAAAATAATTAAATTGTCAGATATTTTACTATATTTGTAATAATCTAACTCAAGTAGATTTTAATATTGTGAATGCAGTGCTATACAAAAGCATAATGCTAATCTGTACAAATCCTAAAATACTTCTTTTTAATTGGATTTGAAGAAGAGTATCATCTGACACCCTCCTCTTAATTTTCAGTTGTGGTGACTTCAAAGGAGATGCTGTTCTTTTAAGGTAGCTTGAAGAGCTTTTCATATTTGATGGGATTTTTTTTAATTGATTGAATGGACTAAAAATGAAAGAGCTTGGGGGAGGGAAAAGAAAAAAAGAACAAAAAAAAACCCAACCAACCAAAAAACTGATGAATAAAGTTACCCAGGAACTCTTTGGATTATTTCAGTATAGTGGCTTTAGCTTTTATTGTTCTTTAGATGTTATAATCTTCACAAATTCTGTAAGGTTGCTTTGTGATAGCCACTTGCAAGCTAATCTTAGCTGCAGAGATTGTTCTCAGGTCACGCCTCTGAAGTTTTAATCCTGAAATTTGGGGTTACAGTTCTCCAAAATTTATATAACTCATACCACGGGCAATCAGGTGGGTTTTTATCAGTCATCTTTTGAAAAGGATTTCAAAAGTTCTTGGAGGAAATGAAACGCAACTTTCCATCTGAAAGAGGAAGTGACAAATATGTCGAGTTCTTACTTTGTTGTCTGGCTGGTTCACTAATTTAATGTGACTGACATATTAAGATGTAGATTCAAATCCAGGTTCCTTGGCAAAGATAATTAAGAAGAGCTAGTTTTCTGTCTATGACTATTACAAATGTATGTAGGAATATGCCAAAGTCCGTAGACTCTACCAGAAAGCAATGGAGAAGTTGCATCGGTTGTTACCTGCAGCACTTCTTTTGTGTGCTACAATTTTATGGTATTTTATTTCTATCTTATGGTAAAACTGGCTAACAGTTCTCTATTGTGGTTGGCTTCTTTTGGTTGCTAGTTCTTTATAAATCCTTTTGTAAGTACATTTTTAATACACTATTTCAGTCAGACTTTGAAGACATCTAAAATATACACAAAAGTATGTCACAAGTTTGCAGTTAGTGTATCTCATTAGAACACTCAGTTATAGATGCATCTTTTCAATGGGTAATTGCATTTGGTGGTTTTTTGGTACTTAAGAGTGAGGATTTCACCAATGTTAAAAATGCCTTATGCTGACATAGGCAGTGTGTTTGCTTCTGGGGACAGGAGGAGGACAATGGCACTATTTTGTCTTATGTATACTAGGGCTTTCATCAAACTACCTACAATAATTTTATTTAAAGGAGCATGATTTTTCTTGTGTAGACAAGGCTACACAACAGAATTGGGAATGGCACTCAGAACTTGTTTGGTCCTGTGCTATCAGATGCTGAACTTTTTTGCCAGCTGTGGAGCACACGTATTTTCAGTGTCTATTTGTGTCTATTCAGTTCATTTTTATTATATTTGGGAAGTAAATTGAAAATGGCAGTCATTGTGTATTTCATAAGGTATGGGGTTTTTATGATCCTCTGAAGCCATAGGATTGCTGAAAATTACTGCATGAGATGCTACAGACTGAGCTAGAACTTGTTTTAGAAAGTATATGTGAATCTAATTTTAAATTCTAAGGACTTTTATACATTTTTCTAGAAAGGTGGTGTCTTGTGTAAGTTTTCTTGTAAGGCTGTTTGGCTGTGTAAATTGGTGTAGAAGACAAATGCTGTGAACTTGTGGATCCTGCTGTTGTTTCAGTAACCGGTAGTTAACTGGTCAGCCTTCCCCGTAGCTACCTCTGAAGAAGCCTTTGCTGGCTGGGGGGGGGGGGGGGGGGGTTCTCGCTTCCCAGCCATTCGCTGCGGAGAGGAACCCCAGGGACCAGCTGCTGCCCCAAGCTGGGTGGTGCCACACCTTGCCTTGAATGTGTTTGTGAATGTTTTCAGTGTTCACATGACATTTTGCAACATCTCAGCCCTGGAGGTGGTGATGTTAATCATAATTAATCATCTACTGAGTTTATAAATATTTAAATTTACTTTCCCCTTGGGTATTGAGTGAATCTGGGACAGAGGTGGAAAACAGAACTCGTTAATCGCAACTCTACATATGGCACTGAAAAAAGTAACTAAAAACTTAGAAATTTACAGAAAGGCTGAATACTTCATGTGGTCTTGGTGAAGAGTTTTCACTGGCATTGGTAGGAATATGTCTGAAAAGAGGAAATGATCTAGTCCTTTTGTGGAAACTTCAATAACATTCTTTAAAAAAAAAGACCATTTTATTTTACTTACAGCATGAGTTTGACAGACATTGGCATCTGTCCCAGCAGGTTGCACTGCTATAGACATAACATGGATCAATAAAACTATTATTTTGTTGGCATCTCCAAGCTGTATCAGAAAAAAATCTCTTGGTAAAACCACATCTGCAATAAGGCTTTGCTAAAACCTGCTGTGCTGGGAGCATGGAAACATGGTACTCCTGCCCATTGCAGTTAATTTGGGCATACGATTGCATGCAGCCCAGTCTCCAGTTGATTTTACTCAGTATGGGCCTAATGAAACAACAGGGAGAAGGAGAGACCTTCCTTTTACTCTGGTTTCTAGGTCAATAGCCGCTGATGTTAGCTTGATAATGTACAGGACTCTTTAAGCCAAAAACAAGATGCTGTAGATAGACAGTTATCAAATAATCACTAAAAATAATCAGAGAAGCTGTTACATAAACAGTTTTTCTAGATCAAAGTCTTTCTTTACTTTTCCTTTCTGCTATTACAGTAGAATGGGTTTTATCTCAACCACCATAGATAGTTCTGCTTTAATTTAATATATTTAATATTCACTGGAAGTTGGGTATGGTTTGCTTGTGTTACACTGGAACATGCAGGACTTTAAACATGAAAAAAAATCATAAATGGAAATTGATCATCTGTGTCATGTGTCACACTGTGAAGAGATCCAAGCAAAGCTGTTCATAGTTTCTCCTTATGTTATATAGAGTTGTCAGTTTTGTCAGTTCAATTGACAGCTTGTAATTTATAGATCTCTTCATCTGTATTCAAAATATCGTGGCAAAAATTCAGTGTAAAGCACAAGAAGCCTGATTTTCACAGTTTTAACCCTAAAGGTTTGTGTGTCATCAATACACTTTCGGAAAGTGCTTACTTACTGCTGGGAATGATAAGGCCTTAGAATTGAATATTCTTTGCCTTTGGTAAGGTAAACTAGGCTGTTCATATTGGCCTCCCAGTTAAAGGATTATTAATTGACTTCTGTAAAATTAACTTAATGCTGTTTGAAAATTCTATGAATAAAATAATGATGACAATTCAGCCAATTCAGCGAAGAAGCGTGGTACTTCTAATTGGTTGTGCTACACCCAGTCTCAAAGATACCGTCTCGGTAATGGATTAAAAAGGGGCACTGTCTGGATTCAGCCGGCGGCACGTGGTGCAGCGTGTGCGCCCTGTGGCGTTCCCCCTTCGCATTCAGCAGGTTTATGGGGCTGCCCCCGCACGGGACCCTGTGTGCCAGTCGGTGGTAGCAAGTGGCTGTTCAGGGACAAACGAGCAGACACGAGTTAAGCGATGTTTGTCGGGGAGCCTACCCCTCTGGTTTCCTTGCAGGTGCCGTGGATAAGGAAGATGATGATAATGCAGCAGCACTGGCATGTGCGTGTACACGTCAGCTGAGTATGTTCCCAAAATTTCCATAGAGCTTGGACTCTGCCTGCTGGCAGGAGCCTCACCGTGTGTCACTGCATCTCTGCTGCTGCTGTTGCTTTTGCCAGGTGAATTATTGCTGTTACAGAGATGCCAGTCTGTCATATTACACATTTCTGGTGTGTAGGCATGTCCCAAATTTGTTACCAGTGTTAAATACAAAGCTGGTAATAT
>NW_010312415.1:0-1093 GCF_000700745.2 Antrostomus carolinensis
GTCACCGATGACGTCACCGATGACGTCACAACCGCTGGCAGCCACCACCACCTACATCATCTGGCCCCCCCCGGCCATTGTCACCCTGGGGGGCCCCCGAGTGGCTTTGGTGGGGGGGAGCGGCCAAGCCAAGCCCCAAAAATGCTCTTTTTAACCCCAAAATGGCATCGCAACTAAAAACCACCATCCAGCCCCGAAAAAATGGGCCTTTGGGAACCAAAATGGTGATTTTTCAACCTAAAATGGTGTCGAGGTCAAAAACCAACATTGGGCTCCCCCCCAAAAAGGGTCTTTTTGCCAAAATGATGATTTTTAGACCCAAAATGGTGTCATGACTAAAAACCAGCATTCAAGCCACAAAAATGGGCCTTTTTCACCCCAAATAATCGTTTTTAGACCCAAACCAGCATCACCACCCAAATCCAGGGTTTGTCCCCTGCAAAAATGGGCCTTTTTGAACCAAAAAGGGGATTTTTAGACCTAAAACGGTGTCATGATTGAAAAATTGAAAAACAGCATTTGCCCCCCCCCCAAAATGGGCCTTTTTGAACAAAAATGATGATTTTTAGACCTAAAATGGCATTGAAGGCAAAAAAGCAGCATTTGACCCCCCAAAAAGGACCCTTTTGAACCAAAACAAATATTTTTCGACCCAAACTGGTGTCACGGCTGAAAACCACCATTGGCCGCTGCCAAAAATGGCCCTTTTGGAATGAAAATCAGGATTTTGAAACCCAAACTGGTGTCGTGACTGAAAAACCAGCATTTGACCCCCCCAAAATGGGCCTTTTGGAACCAAAACCATGATTTCTAGACCCAAAACCACATCACCACCAAAACCCAACATAAATGGGCCTTTTTGAGCCAAAAATAGTGAGTTTTAGACCCAAAACAGCATCGTGACCTAAAACTCAGGGTTTGTTGGCAAAAAATGGCTTTTTTTGAACCAAAATCATGATTTTTCAACCCAAACTGGTGATTTTCAGACCCAAACTGGTGATTTTTAGACCCAAAGCGGTGATTTTTAGACTCAAACCAGTGATTTTTAGACCCAAAATGATGATTTTTAGGCCCAAACTGGTGATTTTTAGAC
>NW_010312416.1:0-23930 GCF_000700745.2 Antrostomus carolinensis
CCCCTCCGCCGGGCGGGGAGAGCTGGGCCGCCCGCCCCGCTCTGCTGCGGAGGGTCCCGAGGGGCTGCGGGAGCGGGTCCGCCCGGGGTGCCGGGCTCTGCCGAGGAGCGGGCACCTGCGAGCGGCTCTGCGGGAACCGCCGACGCTACCGCCGGCTTTGAAAGAGCCCGCTCCGCTGAGAGCTTCTCCCCTGTTTCATGTGGCTGCCTCCTTGGCTTGGTATTTATTTGGCTATTTATTTTATTTTATTTCCTGCATTTCCCCGAGGAAATGAGCCGAGCCAGAAAGGCCCCAGAAAGGCCAGCGCTCAGTTGGATTTGCTCTAACTTTAATGCAAAGTTCAGACATTTAATGTTTTTTATATACGTGACGGTTTTTATTTTCCTTCTGCCTCACCCCAACGTAACACCACAGTACTTCATCTTTTTCATAAATGCTCGGATCAAATATTATGCAGTAGGCAAATGAAAACTGTATTAAAGTCCGTTATTTACCTGTGTAAGGTACTGAACCACGCAACAGACCTGCTAATAAACAGCATAATCTTTTAGAAGTACTGTGCAATTTAATTCTTACTCTCCTAGTTTAAGAAAGATAATTCAGGTTATTTTACAGTAAAATATCAACTAAATCAATACATGAAGCTTAAATGATATTTTAATGGTTTTAGTTCTTCATTAAATTCATACTTATGAAAAAGATCAGCTGGAAACAGCAACACTCAGAAGTGAATAGAATGAAAAATGTTGCTTGTACATAATAACTAATCATTCCAGCAGTGAAAAGACAGCACATTAGCTTCACGGCTAACAGGGAAACCCAGGCAATGGCAGAAAAGCGGAGAGCATATTAATATTTCCCTCTGAGAAACTGGCAAGTTTAAAATAATTTGTCACTTTAATTCCACTGCCTACAAATTAGGAATCGTAAGCACTGGTAACCTCTTTATTTAGCATGCAGCCAAGGAGTCCCAGCTTGGTTCAGATTTTCACAAATGTATGCAGATTTTAAATGCTGGAATACATAAACACCACCATAGACTTCTATGCCTGTGAGAAGCTGCCTTCCTCGGTATAAGAAATGCCACCATGCACCGCTGGACTTTAACAGCTTCATTCTGCTCCCATTTCTCGCCTCTGCATTTCCAGCCCCACTGTTGCTGCCTGGCTCTGTGAACGAACACTAGACTGCAGCTTTCTAGCCCAGCCGTATCCTTCAGGAATACATCCAATTGCTACATTCAGAGGAATGGTCTCTCACAGGATTTGTGATTCATCTCTGTCTACCTATATGATATCCCAGAAAAGTAATCTCCAGGATGACAGCTCATTCAGCACTCTGGAAAATTTACCCACGCTGAGCTCCTCTTTAAATAATGACCTGACATTTGTTCTGTAGAGGGAGACAAAGCCCAGCCTGATGAAAACAGTTGGCAGCTGCTTTCATTTGTGCCATTCAGAAGCCAGCTGATAATTTGTCCTCGGGGACCCATCACTTCTTGGCAGACAGACTTGTCCAGTGCACTTTGCTATTACTTTTCTGTTACCTCCCACCCCTTGCGTATGCGGCACACACAGAGTCAATATTCAAGCCAGATTAAACTAAAACTGACTGTCAAAAGGCATAAAGGATTTAATGATACTGAGAACTGGGAGATAAGATCACAGGTGAATTTGGTGATGATATAAGTGGCAGATATTAGGAAAGACAAATCTGTTGGACCTACATAAAAGGTTAAATTAGCTATTGCTCAGAAAAAAAGATTCCAGCATCTCTGAACACAGCTTAATGAAGACATCAGCTAAGCAATAAGCAATGGCCAAAAAGGCAGAGCAGTACGAATTGCTAGGCAAGCAGACCAGCCCAGAAAACATTATTCCAGAGGAACTGCGAGTTCACCTTTTGTGTACAGCATGCAGCTCTCGTTCCTTTAAATTAGCTGGAGCAGAATTACAAAATGTACAGACAAGGGTGACCAGGATAATCAGTGTCTTCCATACAGAGAGAGATTAAATAAATGAGGACTTTCCAGCCTGGAAAAAGACGTTACTAGAGGCTGATAATAATGATGGTACATAAAATCATAAATGGGATCAAAGAGGAGAACAGATGCAATTTTTAATTATTTCTCACAGTATAAAACTAGGAGACGTAAAATGAAGTGTTCACGTAGCTGCTTACATGAAATAATCACATAACTAACAAAGTATTTTTTCACACAGTCCGTAATTAAACTGTAGATTCACTAGAAAAGGATGTTGTGGCTGGTAACAGTTTAGGATGGTTCAGAGATGTTTATCTGGGGCAACAAAGTTACAAAATGCTTCCCAATACTTGGAAACACTCCATAAACAGATAGGGCTGTCCACACCCGGCCTGCAGAAGAGCTGTAGCAACAATGAAAGAGAAACAGTCACATGCCTTTGTTATCCACGCATGTGGTCCCACCACATCTGACATGCCTATAGACACAGAGCCTGCACTCAGATGTAGTCACCAGGAGGGGATGAGATCTGTGTATTTTTCACACTATACCTCTTATTCTATCTATTCCTGCCAGGTTTTATTTCTGAGGATCCCCCAAATTGTTGCTAGTATGTTGGATGCTTTCTGTTCTACCCAGCAACAGAGTCAGTAACTGCACTCCAGAGAGACGTGCACAGGAAGGTGGAGGAAGACAAGCTGAAGCGGGTTTCCCTGTTGAAGGATAGAAAAGCAAAAGCCCCTATGAGCTGCAAATGTTCCAGCAATTATCTTCCAAGTACATTATCTGCTCTTCCACCTAAGCTACAGTTGAACATGTCTAATTATCATTGACATCAGCAAGGTCAGGCAGCAGTACAGCAGCTGCACTGTTGTCTCACTTCTGCTCCTTTTAGAACACGTGCTCTATTACACAATCTCTCCTGTCGTCCTGGGATCCTCTCCAGCCACTTTCAGTCGGGGTGGTTAGTGAGGGAAAGGGAGCAGGGGTTCAGCCTCGGAAGTGCCCACACGATAAATACAAACGCAAGCAGTGCCACCACGCAGACTGAAGCGAAACTGTACACAAGGCAGCACCGAGCTCTCACACGCGTCTGTTTCCCCGGCTGTAGCATGGGCTGCAGAAATACAATGCTGGTGTATGGCTGAATCAAATCTGATTTTAGTCATGCTACTGCCACTGCCCTTTGAAGCTGTTTTGGTTCAGGATGCCTGCACAGGCCTTCCTTCTTTCACATAATTATCCAGTGCTGTGTTTTGCTGAAGAAAATGCAGGAAAGATGAACTTCACTCTTCAGTCTGGAGTCAGGAGGCCTTTCTTTGCAGCTTGCGCCCACACAGACAAAACCGCAAGGCCAGAAGACCACAAGATCAATGTAGAAGCTGCTGCGGTGTCCAGCTCCCTCCCCTCCAGCGCTGTGGTGAGCCAGGCAGGGCCATGGGGGAGCCATGGTGGCAGCAGCAGAGGGGCAGCTGGGACTGCCCTGCAGCCCAAAGCTGCACCCAGCTGGCATGGAGCCCCTCAGCCCAAGCCCTGCAGCTCTCCTGTCATGACGCAGGCATGTGGAGACACTGCTGCGAGGCCACAAATCTGGTTCCCACACATGAAGGTGAAGCAAGGGAGAAGCTTGGTCTCACTTTCTGCAATACCCATGTCCGCAAATATCCCTTCCCCGCTATAGACTTTGAACGATGGCTAGTCGATCAGTAAGCGAGGCTGTCTCCACTTAAGGTGCCCCACACATCACTAAGACACCAGAGAACATGAAGCAGCTCACCAAGAACATGTTAGTATAGAAATAACAAGTCTGATATATATTTGCCGTTCCAATGTATTTAATATATTTATATTTAATATGTTTATATTCATCCATCCTTTCTCATTTTATATGATGAAATATTTGTTCGGAATGTTCCCACGACCTCAGCTGAAAAGCAGAGATGTGACCGTGTTTGCCCATCTCTGTTCCTCAGCAGTGTCACAGCACAAAGGCTGGGACAGACCCTACATGAGTGCTGCTTGTGCCGGGAGATCATGGAGCCCAGTCTGGGCACCTTCCCAGCCAGCTGCCTGTGTTCCCCACTCAAATTCCAAAGACAATGCAATAAAAAAAGCCCATCCACAGTGGAGAGGAAGAAGGGATGTGCGATATTTTTAGCTGGTCTTTTCACAAAAATGTAATTTCAGTTCACTTTTTCCCAAATACAGAGCCCAGTGAGTGGTGATAAGAAGATGGAACTGAAAATTAAAACTGTAAAATAGGATCAGTGCTTTGCTTTGGTAGTGTCCAGTGTTAACCCCAGTGCAGCCAGGAAGGAAATAGTTTGAAAACACCAGATGCTCTTTGCAACTGGTGTTTTGGATATATTTCCAGCAGGGACTTATCCCCTCCCCATGAAAACAGACAAACATTCTCATTTAACAACTAATTGATTTATTTAACAATACAAATTTCTTTCT
This sequence comes from Antrostomus carolinensis, assembly GCF_000700745.2. Classification (NCBI taxonomy): domain Eukaryota; kingdom Metazoa; phylum Chordata; class Aves; order Caprimulgiformes; family Caprimulgidae; genus Antrostomus; species Antrostomus carolinensis. Next base: position 4,445 of record NW_010312416.1, read on the forward strand.
ACTGCATGGTTTAGCAGAGAGAACTTGAGAAACAAAATTAGCTTCTTTTCTTTTTTTAAAGTTTAAATGTTTACACAAAAACAACCTTTACTTCAGTAAATATAAAATTTACACACAAAAAAACTACATTAAAAAAGAACAGAATCATGACAAACCAACAAAAAAAAAAAAAAGAAAAAGGATGGGAATTCAGTGTAAAGGATCCAATTGCAAGGAAGGCAAGATGGGGCAACACTAGCAAGGCATCCCACTTGTACACCTAGGTAACTGAAGTTGTAGGTACAATATAAAACCAAAATACATTAAATTAGGATTAAAACCTGTATTTTTATACCATAATATTTTATGATATAAGTATCTGTAAAATCTGTAGGCAACACAGTTAACGTGTGAAAGACATAGCTTGCTCTTCACTGGGAAGTCACTGGAGTGGTGTACGAGCACCGTGTCACGCACACGTGCGCTAATGGTCAGCAGCGAGCAGACTGTGGACGTCCAGCCCGGATGTGATAGCCCCTTGTTTCTTTGCCAATCTGTGCTATTTCTCACATGTCCAATGACATAATGAGAAACTCTGGTCACCTTCAGCAGTGATTTCCAGCACTTCATCTCCTGGCATTAGTCTGTTACCTGACTTAGGCATATTCACCTGCCAGATCCCCTGTTTCTCATTCCCTTTTGCACTTTATAACCTGAACTCTAAAGCTATCTTGTAGCTACCAAGAGAGACTGGCTTCTAGGTTGAGATATTTGGGATACACAGTTCTTCAAGTCACCTTCAGGAATCTGTAGAAATATTTAAAGTAGGGTGGACAATTCATGGTTAAAGGTTATGTGATACAAAAAACAGGGACCTATATAGTGATGGCTAACTTTAGATCTAAATCTTTAACATTTTTTCTATTGCTTTAATATTTAAACTTAACATTCAGTTTTCATATATTAAATGAGCAGACCATCTTATTGATGGAAGTGCTACATTATCTCCAAAAACACCAGGTAGTAAGGGAGACTGCAAAGTGTAAAATTAAGTATAATTTTAAAAATCATTTAAAGGGATCAAGTCTTTTTTATAATCAATATTGTGACTGGCAACCTATAAAAGCTTAAATTGTAAAACTATTAGTGAGTCTACTTTTTAAACTGTATGTATTATAAAGCTGTATACCTTTGTTACTTACAGATGTTAAAAAATTTCTAAGCCAGAAAGTGAAGGGAGGGAAACGCAGTCTAAAAGTTTTACAGATTTCATTTTCACTGACAATGGTTCATTTCCCCCACAACTGTTTTTATGTCATAAAAATCTGATTAAATTTATTCTACCACTTTCTCTTCTGGACAGATGATACAAGTGTTCAATCATGCTTTGGAAGACCATTTTCAATGAGTAACTGTAGTTCTCTAGATCAGCAAGTCCAACTTGCTTTACTCAGAAACAAAAGCACCAGACTATCTCTAACTTGGCCCTTGTCTTGCAAAAAAAAAAGTGTAGCAAGACTCAGGCAGTTTGTTATGAGAGCAGGACTGGCCCTGAAGCAACCAGCTACATTAACTTCTGGAGTAAGCATATGCAATGCTCTCATTCCAGCTTGAGAAAGAGCCAAACAGTATTAAATTTAAGGAAATTGTAGAAATGACATTTGTTCTGTAAAAAAACAAAACAGGGAAAACTTAAACAATCCACAGGTGTGCATTAAACATTTAATAGCAAGCCTTTGCTTATGTATATTAATTTAAAGATTATCCACAGGGATCTGTGATACATTGTCCCTGCCTGGTTACTATAATTAAATTTATTCAAATATTAATTTAAAATAGGAAAACAAAGAAACTACTCCTTGGGGAACATGTTTATTGTGTTTGAGATGATACACTGGGTGCTCTCTGAGCTACAAAGGGAAAAAGGAAATCCTTTCATTACAAACTGACAAAAGGTAAAAGTTAAAACAGTTTTCACAACAGCATGTACCACATATTGGAAATAGATCTGGGTTTAATACAAATGACATAATTCCTAGTAATCTACAGCTACCTTTAATAACTTCATACAGATAATGAATTAGGCTAAAATGCACTATAATATTTGGTTGACTTCAGGAACAGTATCCTTAGTACATCACAAAATACATTTTGATATCCCAAAGAAGCAAGACTTGCAAGTAGGCATTTGAAACATAACTAATCTACAGCTACAAATTTCTACTCTTGATAGCATTTACCTTTTTGGGGGGCAGTATCCCAGTCTTCAAAAGGATAAAAGCAGAGTAGAATCAGTATAACATATACACAGAAGTCCGTATTGTAAAGGCTATAAAGATTTGTTGCACACTGCAAAGTTGCCTTCTGCACCTTCACACTGCACAAGTAGTTTGTCATTTATGTTGCATATCTCTTGGTCCACTGTCTGGCTATCCTGTCATGTTCTGCTCTGTTGGTCAGGTACTGAGTGGCTATGCTTCCAACCAGAGGGTCAGCTGCAAAAGGCAGGAGAAGATGCATTAGAAACCATCCCACAAAGAAACCAAACCCACATGATTTAAAATACAGAATCTATTCCAAAATAGTCTTTGGTAGGCCAGAAAATGTTGCCAGATATAGTGGGATTCTTATCATACAAGACATTTCCAAGAGAAAACATACAAGGCACAATGACCAAAAAAAAAAAACCCAGAAAGATCTGCTGTGATTATCTGCATATTTAAGAATCTTGCCCCAGCCAGGTGCCCTGCTTTCCCCGCTTCAGAAGGGCTGATGGGTGCAGGGGACATTCAGCAACTGCAGCCTGGTGCACTCCTGTCATCAGGAGTGCGGGGACAAGGCTACGGTACGTTAGGGTGTCAGGACTGTGGCACACACCGAGGGGCTCCAGTTTGCTTCAGGAGTCATCAAGCTTTTGTATCAAAGAGATTAATCCATTTACCCCTGATCATTACTAGTCTTCTGTAAATGAACTGTCCTCTTAGCACTACTGCTCAGTTCCTGCCTTGACCGCAGGCAATTAGCATTCATTGCCTAATGACACTGGTCACAGGAACAAGGAACTGTCTTTGAAAGAGGGAAAAATCTCTCTGAATGTCATCCCCCTCCCATTTGCAAGATTAAATGCTTCAGAAGCATTCAGCTTCAAATGCCTTAAGAGATGAGACTTCCTGTGGCCCCTTCCAACCTGCAGGATTTATGAGTTTATAACTCAAGAGAACTTTGTTGCTTTCCTGGATCACGCCAGCTTATTTTCTCCACCATACTTTGGGGCTTAATGCTATTTACTTTCTGTTGTGCCACAGGAGTGAAAAGTGCCATTAAATGTGGGACTGCACTCAAGCAGGAGTGTTTCATTCTCAATTTTAAAAATATTATTTTTTATTTCATCTGTACACAATCAAATACGCAAATTACACTCCATGGCAAATAAGTCAAACAAGTAGGAGTGGATGCTCAGTAAACTCTCAGCTCTTTACCTGGGTTGCAGTCTGTCAGAAGAGAACAAATAGACAGCAGAACCTTTGAAATAGTCAAAGCAGGGCTCCAGTTGTCTTTCAGGATATCCAGACAGATGACTCCCTGACTGTTGATGTTGCAGTGATAAATTCTGGTACGGAAAGTAACCTAGAATCACAGCATAAGAGACAGGAAGAGTCACTCAGTGTTGCCCAGGGATGCTGCCCCTTGTCTCTGAGGAGCAGCAGCGCCTGGGGTGCTCCCAGTTCTGCAGAGCTTCTATGGAGGCAGCTCCTCACCGCTTGTTCTCTAAACCACAGTTATTTAACAGAAGAGTGCGTATTTACTGTAGTCATGGCTACCTGTAAGAAACCTACTGTGGAGATCTCTGATGCACAAACTGCTTTCACACAGGCCCTCTGTCTGGTACCACAAAAAATAGGACCTGCTTTATAGTACTGTATGCTATTTAATGAACATGGCATGTCAAGAATGAGATAATCACAAACATAGCTTTACTGCTGTTTCTGAAGGTAGGCAGAAGTAGACAGGATTTGGCTGCATGTGTAGTATTAGTTGATCTTTTCCTTTCTTTCACAAGCCTAAATACAGACCAGGAAAATTAATATTTAAAATTGGAGTACTGTATTATTCTTGTTCAAATTAGCAATGAAATCTTTGCCTTACCCTTCATTAGGCAGGACGTAATATACACCCAAACAATGCTATCACACTAAGTGACACCATCCTTGGTTTTAAATTATTTCAGATTAATATCAGTAGAGCATGTAAGCATTATTCTGCACAAATAAAAAGTCAGAAATATTTAAATGCTTTAATTACATAAAGCATAAGAACATGAGGAAAATTTTATTCTTCATACTGATGCGGGGGGGGGAAATCTATTATGTTCTCTGAAAGTACTGAAAATTAAAAAATGATCATGCTCTTAAAAAATCCTCAAGATTTTCATAAGGCATTTGTCTAAAAGTCTGCATCACTTCATTGTAACAGTCTTAACTAAGAGAATATTAAATTTTGTGGGTTTCAGAGCAGCGTGAAGTACATAGAGGGTTTTTATGGTGAAATTCTTTTGGAATGAAAAAAGATATCTGATTTATAATAACAATGTTGTAGCCACAAGAGCCATAAGTTGTAGTAAGGTTGTGTGGTAGAATGTATTTAGTCTTTGCAAATGTCAGCAGTGTCCTTTCTGGTAACTTGGTCAGGAGCTGTACTTTGGCGTTAAGGGAAGGGAGAAGAGAACAAACTTTAACTTCTTTGATATCTGTTAGTAAATTATGATTTCTTAAGCGTTCATACTATTTCTGAGCAAGGAAATGAAATTTTAGTTTACATTAAGATTAGTTTTATTTAACAAAAAGAGCTCTTGCTTAAAATTACTATCAAACAAAGTTGCTGATCTTGCCAGTAGTAAATAGATTGACATTTTACAATAACAAAAATAATCATAGTAATTTACCCTATTTGAAATAACAATATAACACTCTAGTTGTCTATCTAAAGTTATTTTAGCTTTCTGTTATTTTGCTTAAAATTATGTGTGACTATATACTATAGAATCTGGTTCATAACAGAAAAAAATTTATTATACGTATATTTTAGTAGCTGGGATGAGAAGAAGGAAGCATAAGGTCTTGCGCTGTCTTCTATTAAAATTAAAATGTCTTGAATCTTAACTCTTGATCAGAATTATCATCTCATTTATCGCTTGGTAGAGCTTGGAAATCATTATTGACTGTCGTAATCAGGAAATAAATTAGACACAGGATTTTTCTGAAATTGTAAGCCAAGATTTTAGGCCTTGTAGTTTTCAAGAGACCATAAACAAATTTGATATTCAGAAAGTGATCAGCACTCACTCACTGCAACTTACGTTCTTCTCACATGTGAAAAAGTTCTAAATGCAATGAAAACCTTACCCTTACCTTTGGTGGCTTGAATGGATAGTCAGATGAAAATGTGATATCCAGGAAAAAAACGCCTCCTTCATATACAGAACCTGGAGGTCCAAGTATAGTAGATCTCCATTCATAAATGTTATCCCCTTTAGGACCGGCACTGTGTAAAAAAAGAGGAGACAAAGAAAGAGTCAGGTGTACCTTTGAGAGAGGCATTGTATGGATTTCCTTCTACATTTATTTTGTTTAAAACAAACCACTTGGCTATATTTAACATCTGCCTGATTTCCAACTGATTTCAGTGGGCTTGAAAGTTGGGTGGTCCTCTGTCCCTTTGGAAATACAGCAATGAAACAGGTTGCCCATGAACTTCTGGCTGGACTATCACTGTCTGAAACACACCCCCAGATCTGGTTTCTCAACTACGTGGTTGCTCTGAGCTTCTACATCATGTCCTTCCACTGACATCATACCCATACACAAAAGGAGTTGTATATCTTGACCACATTCATCTTCTCCAAGCATTAAACGGATCATGTCTTCATAAAAAACTGTGACTCATGTATATTGATACACATGTATTTCTGCTTGTTTCACAGGTGAGAGTTACACCCTTGGGCAGGAAAACTGAGGATGAGAGAGACAGAATCAAGTAAGTTGGAACTGAGCTTCTTACAGCACTGTTAATCCAAACCCCTGTTTTTTCTTCAGGATATATTTGTGTTACACCTCCAGGCAATCAGCATTGAGACTACTAGCTAAAAATAATTTAACAAGTACAATACTGAATGCATTTCTTACTAGGGGAAGGGTTATTGCATAATTAATTATTAGAGTACAGCTTTGAAAGAAGGGATAATGAACAAGCATTTTCTTGACTTCTGAGACATCATACTTAATGCTATTATCACACAGTAACCATCTAACCTTCTCACAAAAAAACACCAAAGCACAATCTTTTTTCTATGAGCAAATCTTTGGGTAAAAACTAACCTAAACTTCCACAAAACGTTCTGAATCTGAGCCGCTGAGATCCAAACTGACTGCTGTGGAAAAAACCACTGCTGAGCTCACACAGGCACGGTAGATTCATCGCATCTATGCAGACAAGTCAATAACATGACACTGTAAAAGATCCTTTCAATTCTCCCCACCTTGGCAGCCTCCCAGGCACCACCTCCATCTCGCAGATGCATGGTGAAGCGTACCCATCCTTCTCCCTCTGTGGTTCCAAGGAACTGGCATTGAGGACTGTCATGTGATTGCACATGAAGCAAGCGACAGGGCATGGCACCAAGCTGTAGCCTGGAGGTTTGTGGTTTCTGGCGTTGCTCGACACTCAGAGGAGCCTCCCTACAAGCCCCTCCAAGTGCTAAGGCTCTTTCCATGTCACGTTACCTCATGTATTTGTCATACATATGTCCGCAGTCTATAACATGGCATGTTGGACATTCATCCTTACTGCGTAGCCAAACATGTGGAGACACTAATCAGAGACAAGGAATATGAGCATTCTGCACTATGCATCTGCAATTCCTGCACCAAAAATGTAGATATTTTTACATTAAGATCATAATGGAGAAACAGCCAAAAGCTGATTTTGATTATGAATTCCCTTTAATTATATAATTTACCAACATGTTTTTTATCTTGCAGACATTTAATGTACCAAGTGTTTAAATTGTTGCAGGTCTTTCATTAACAGGACAAATAATAATGGATTTTGTCAATATCTTATTTAATTAAAAACAAACAAAAAATATTTGATAGAGCTGTAGCTATTTGCCTGTTGCCAAAATGAAAGTAGGTAACAACGGCATGCTGGCCTCCAGAGTACAGCTAAGAAAAACTAGAAGTGCAGTAAAAATAAAGTTGGGTCTAAAATCACTCATCTTACCTTTCTATTTGCAATGCATGCACTAAAGTGTAAGAAAAACAGTAGATAAATTTTAGAAAAAAAAGGGAAATCCAGAGGCAAGGGGGTCCATTTTCAATGATGGAATGAACCATTTGTACCTTCAGTCACTCTAGAAGATAATTCCATTCATGCTCTCTAAAAAGCAATTAGTGTAAGAACTGAAAATATTGGGGCAATAATGACAATATTTAAAACCCACACAGGCCACTGAAATGTTTTAATTAATTCTTGACATTCATCAAGCTTACAGCTAATTAGTATTGTGCTTGGAAACCAAATTTCTACGGAGCAATTCAATTTCAGCATTAGATGTCCTAATGTCTGTTTTATAGTTTAATGCAGAGGTTAGTGCTCTTGCCTCGTGTGTCAGGTACCTTTCTTTCATACGTTTCTAACAGCTGGATGCAATTCAATCAGATTAATGAAATAGCTGAATTAAATTAGTGACATACTTCAGCCCAATGAATCAGTCACAATTAAGTGTGGCACCAGTCCGGTGCCAAACTATCTGGTCATCACTCACCAAATCAGAGCAAGGGCATCTATCAGCTGGTAGCCAGAAGCTAAGTACAATGACTCTCTGCCTATTACTGCCTGGTATCCTCTTCTGTGCTACCACCAGCAATATATAAAAGGATTGGGCTATAATGTGAGAAGGAGAATTCCTAACCTTGTAAGAGGAAGAAAACACTGTTCAAAACCCCTCCTGCTGAGAAAAGATTGCTGCAACGTCAAAAGTAATACAAAGCTGTAACAATAACTGCACTCAGATAGAAGAGAAAATTGTTAAACCAAACAACTTCTATTTAACAGCTCAAATGGTGGTGGCTCACTTCCAGTGATGCAAAAGATACTCCTGCTTCATTACCAACCTGAAAATCCCCCATTACTATGTTACTGGTGCAAGCAGACATGAGATTACAGAGCAGAGACAAGACATCACACTTGGCTTCTACCACCTGTATCTTTCCACTGGGAATCATCCTCAGCCAGCCATACCCTACTTTGTCTTTTGCATACCTACCAAGGTAATCTTTTTTAGAAGTAACCAAACCCACACTCCCTAAGGCTCAGCAAAACATACCAGGCCTATTCATGGCAGTCTCAGCCTCTGCAGTGATTTCCATGAGGACAGGACAGTGGGGTTACACCCACTTGGACAACTGCAGAGAAGAGCAGAAAGCACAGTCCTGCCTCAGGCAACACCTCAGTTGTGTACCGAGCTGCAAGCGAGTGCTGGAGCCTCGCTGGAGTCACTGCCTTCGACTCTCCATCACTGCAGAGCATCATCCCGGTGCTGCAGAGAGCCACAGGGAAGGAACTGCCACTCCCTGGTGTAAATCTACCTTCTCCATTCCCACAGAGGACAGCAAAAACCCTGGGCTGAAAATTTTGAATAAGGAAGCTTTGCTCTGTCTACAATCTTATATTTCATTGATACACCCAGAGAAATACTTTCCTCCTTCTGTTGGGCACTAAAGAGGCTGGCCCAGGAGGTGCTTCTAGGGGCTGTACTTCAGCTCTTTATTCCTAGAAGTTCTTCTGATATTCAAGAGACTCGCTCTCCTATTGCAAGTGTAGGCTTCAAACATCTCACCTTAAACTGCAGAGCTGTGGTCAGTGACAGCCCAGGAATCTCTCTCACTGTCTGCCACACTGGACAGAATGCCCCGGGCAGAGCGCTACAATGGGCAATTTCCATGGTTTTCTTCCCTTCCCTTTTTTCATCACTGAAAGACCCAGCTCCTTCTGACTTCTCCCATGGAATCCATACGGACACAAAATCCTCTTCTATTTTGTCCTTTAAAACACAAAACCCTGATGGAGCAATGGATCTGACGACAACTTCAGTGTTTTGGCTACATAGCACAGATGTGCAGTTCACTACTACCAGCCGGCTGCCCTCCTAAATTAGCTTACAGAACATCACAAATTCAGTGAAGGCACCACCAGTATATTCTCAACAAAAGAACCACTTGATTAATTTTTTCAGATATAGACTAAAAAAAATCTCAGACAAAATAACAAAGGAAATTAATTGAAATTACAAAATACTCTTTGCAAAATTAAGGGGTTTTAACTTCATACATAAAAGCTGGATTTTTTTTTTTTTAAATAAATTAGACAAATTGACAGAATAAAGTTAACTGGATACATCTGCTTCCTAAGTAAATATTCATTATGCCACTTCACTGAGGGATACATACCTGATCCAGATAAAGGATTTATAACCACACTCTATCCAAGCTAGTCTGCTGCAGATTTAATTTACAACTGTGACTTCAGATGGCGAATTTGAGAAGAGGTGAGGTTAAACTCTAGGGGCTCCTGGGGGTCACACCAGGTCCTTTAAACCTAACTCCGCTGACCCCTGGCTCTCAGGTTTCAGGAAGATGAAGAACAGCTTTTGTAGCACAATGTTATGAGCATTCATAGGGATGCAGTGGCGTTCACACCAGTAAGAAGACTCTTTCAGAGTCCTGACGCAGTGGTTCTAGAAATCAGAATTCAGCATTTGTTACAATTCACTAAATCAAAATACATTAAAGCTGCCCATATGGAACTAGCTGCAGGACGAGAAACTAGGACGAGAAATTTCCAGTCTATGTGATGCTAGTATCATGCTGCTTTCTGCACTTGCTAAATGTGCTTCTCCTGTCAACAGCACGCCTCTGAAACACAGGGCTCTAAATCTGGTGACAGAATGCAACTTCATAGAACTGACACTGTGATAATTAAGAAGAAAAAGGGTGAAGGAAAATGTAATTTAGCTAGATTTGATGTTAACTCTGTGTTATGCTTTATTATGAGAAACAATTTGAGTCTGTCATAGGATATAACTGAGGGGAGGGGGGGGGAAGTCAGTTTTTTAGGAAGCTTCCCAATAGTGAAGATTTACATGGTAGAATATTTTCCTAAATTCTCCTTTCAAAGGCTCCACCCTTAGGTCTGATACCCAGGCAGGTATCATGAAGGCAATAGCTAACAAATCAAATGGGGTACCTGGAGTGAGAGTTACATAAGGAAAGAGCCCCTTCATCCTCCCCAAACTTTTATCTCAAGATGAGATTCAGCAGAAATAAAACTCCTGAAACTCTTCACAGACTGCTCAACCACAACTCTGTCGCAATCATATAATTATTTTTACAGCAATGTAAGTGAAGACAGTGCTGTAAGAAAGGAGTAAGTTACCTTTTTTGATTTTTCTTAATTCAACTGAAGGTACTAAGGAAAGGAAGAATGAATGCCCTTAAGGATGTTCCACAATCTCATGCTTGAAAAACCCACTTCATAAAGCTACATAGTAAGTTTTGCAAAAATCCACAACACAGCTCCAGAAACTGAGTTTTACAAATCCTGAGAGAAAGTGAGAAAGGCACTCAGCATGTTACCAGCATGAAAGGCTTTGTTTTGGACAGCAAAATGCCTCGGCTAAAGCCGTTGGATGATGTTCTAGTTTAGTACTGTGCCACTGGAGGCTAACAGGGGCTGTAACAGATCCTATCAGAATATACAATTCAGGCAAATACACAGATCCCATCTGTAGTGAGCCTGCCTGCCTCACCATCTAAGCTTCTGAGTTTGATGATCATCTCCAGTGGAAGGAGAAAGCCCCAGGCGCAGGTAACTTCAGGCTATGGCAGAGGCAGAGCATCGTATCTACCATGTAAGGTATCCAGTGTGGTTGCTGATGTTTGCACCTCAGATTGCCCAGAAAATCAGGGTAGAGAGATCAGTGACTCTCTGCAGCACAAGGAACATCTAAATGCTCCCTAATACCAAGGTTCTCCATCTCCCTCTGGTGACACCTACTTTTCAGTGACTGAATGGGGAGCTTGGCTCATAATTCCAGCCTTTAAGCTCAGTACTTTAGAAATTCCTCCTCACCCTCCCTGCGGTGAGAAAGGGTTGTCTAGCTCTGTATTCACATGCTACCTTATAGCACACTATAGCTTTTTATCTAGATATAGATACACACTGCCATGCTACTAGCAATTAAAAAAAAAAAGTCTTATAAGGAACCAAAGGATCTCTGTCTGGTGCAAGCTGTCTGAAAGTTAGTTGTGCGTTACTCTGTGAAGCCTGGAGAGAGCACAAATCACTTAGTGGTAGTTGTTTTTTAATGTTAAACATGGTAATGGAAAGATGCCCAGATTATTTTCCCGGCCTCTGCCATTTCCTGCTTTGATATGTTTGACATTTTGAAGAAAATTTATCCATTACCTTTTTTTCTTAATTCTCTTTTCCCAGTTGTGGAGGTGCCCTTGTATTTTTGGTTATAAAGTACAAGAAAGGAAACGAACATTAATTAAAAGACATATGTTTGTGGTTTTCAGTCCTGTGACCTTTGAAAACTAACAAGCATGGACAGCAATTTCCATTTTCTTTATTTTTCAATGCCTTGTTTACAGGGATTTCTGAAGTACTTATTCTCAGTGTTCATATTATCAGCACCAGTGCCTAAGCACCTCTACTTACAGAATGTTGGTAGCACATCCTCTATACACAGAAAGTATACTGGTTTCACTGGCAAGAGCCTCAAGTATAGCCCTAAATTTTGGATTAAAACATTTTTCTGTGGTTGGACACATGTGGGTGTCTACAGCAATATATCAAATCTGTGCTGAAAATGCTTTTTGATAAGGTACTCGCTATTATTAAGGTTTCCAGGTTATGTGCAATTTCTTACAAAGAAAATGTTTCAGTCTATTGTGTTCTTTGTATAGCTACAACTGTTCTTATTTTACCTGCCACTGAACTATCTGCTACATCTGTTTGCTGAAAAAGGTTATTTACTGCTTCTAGCAGATGCACAGAGGCTCTGTGTAACTGAGGACACATGAAATCTAGTTGACTGTACAAACCTTTGCTTCTGTCACTTCCTTAATTCTATCATGCCCTTAAGACTGAAATCTAGAAATTACTGTGGAAAAAAAAGCCTATTTTTAACTCATGGATCCCCTGCTAATTCAGCTGGTTGTAAAGCCATGCAGGACTTGTGCCTGAGGCCATGGTTCAATGCAACAGTAAATCCAACTTGAGAGCTCCTCCTACCAGATCAAAAGCAGTGTGGCTACTCAAAGCAAAGTGCTGATCCAACATAAACTAACTTGGCCAAACCGTATACGTTCCAAAAATGTCAATGGATTAGCTTCGTAACACCAGGCTTTATGCTTAATCAGGTATCATTTGTCCTCCTGCAGCCAGCATAAAGAGGGCATAAACTCCGGATTGCATGGTCTGCCTTAGAAACGTAATCGTGTGGCCATATTTGGTTCACGTCAAATTGTACCATTAGGGGAATCTAACCGAGTGCAGATCTGCTATTAATCACCCTAAAGAGAAAGACGCCAGATTGTAGTGGTTTGGGTGATTAAAACCTCCAGCGCTAAACTTGCCATTAGTAGAAGAATATACACTGTTGTTACTAAAGGAAGCCCAGTAACAAATCATTCGATAATTCCATCAAAGCTGTAATATGTAGATAACCCCAGTAATGTATTTTGGAAAGTTGATAGTTTTTCCACTGCCAAAAGCCCCATTAAATTAGTTCATTGATACAATAGCTCAACTTTACTTTCCTCTTTGTATTCCTGCTAGTTCCTCGGACCTTTCTTGCTGCTGTTAGAAGTCTGCTCAGGTTCTCTCCATCTTCCAGAACAACCGTAGCCAATTACGGGGGCAGAATTCCTGTAATTTTTCTTTTGAAAAATAACTAACCCCAGAACATAGTTTGCTAAATTACAACAGAAATACTGAATTTAAACTAGGTAACAAAACTTATCAGATTGTTTCTGTCTATGCTCTTGACAGAGGAGCTGTAAATATATACTAGCCAGGCAAAACATAAAAAGTTTACCAAACATGATTTGTTTTTGAAAACAGAGAAATCACAGGATTGCAGGCTTGAAGGAAGTTCGTGCTGAACATTTGGGGTTTTTAAAATATCTTTAAACCTGCACAGAAGTCCCTCTCACATGCCTACACTAGAGAAACTATCCATACTGCCTATTAAAACACAGAGCAGGACCGTCAGTGAAGGAAAACATGTCCTGCTACTTCACCATGTGTTCCTAGTAACAAAGCTGTGATCTAGCATAAAATAAAATAAAAGTCCAGCTCCCTGTCATCAGTGTTGAAACACTAGCAGTACTAGTGGCAAAATGTGTGCTATTTTCTTGCTGTTGCTATAAAGTCCAATTTGTATTAAGGCCAAATAAATTTGTCAAAGAAATCTGTCTACCAGGTATAGAGTTCACATTTTCCTTCCACTCAAAATTACTGATGACCCTGTATTTAGCAAATATGGCAGATTTTGCTTTTCTTCCCTGAGAAATGATCCTTCCCAACTCCATAACACAAACAAAATTCATTTGGGACGCATATATATTTTATTCTTCAATGTATTATAGCCTCCATATGGATGCTAGCAATCCATACAGAAAGAACCACACAGTACCTGTGAAATTGTGCAGCCTTAGTTTAAGGTGTCTGCCCACAAATACACAAAATGGAGGCCCTCAGACACAGCATTATTTGCCTAATGTCATCCAGAAAACGTGAACCGTGGAGTATGACTGCAATGGAAATCTCCCAAAACCCATCCCAGGCTATCACCTTACCCACTGGACTGAGATCACACTATATTAACTATTGCTCATTCAATAGTTCTGTGGTATCCACGTGTTTGAGACATCAGTCACCCCCATCATTCAGTGCAAAATCTTCACGTCAAAAAGCTAAGTGACACTGAGAAATCCAGTTTAGGATTTCCTACCAATTTTTCAATGATGCAATGATGTCAGTAAAGAAAATCTATTATTCCCAATGTCCTTTACACACACACACTTAGAAGAAAGAACAGTTAAAACAATTAATTTAACTAAAACATCTCATTAATCTAAAAATATAACTTCAAAACTGTAGTAAACATAAAGATTCATGCCTAGGAACAGTAACTGGGCAATTTTCAACTAAGCCTGCAAGTCAACTAGAGCTGTTCAAATGAAGTCCCCAGCCCTCAATCTATCCAAATACCTAAACATTAGGCAATTTCAGATACTGACTGAGGTATTAAAAAGTGTTCCACTGTTCTGTGGATTATGTTTTGTTTTTTAAGGAACACATCTTCATAGAATCACAGAATTGTAGGGGTTGGAAGGGACCTCTGGAGATCATGTAGTCCAACCCCCCTGCCCAAGTGGGTTCACCTAGAGCTCCCTTTCCCTTCCCCACCTTCCCTCCCCTTCCCACCCTGTGATGGTGGTTGTGAAATCCCGTACTGAATTGCTCTCTGGTGCTGAGTGGCTTGAGAAGTAACCAAGGATGGCTGCCAGGTGCTTGGGCTCCTGGAAACAGCAGCTGGCTGCAGGCTGGCAAGGATGCCAGCATCAGCACAGGAACGAGAGTGGGAAGCTGCAGCAGGGAGGAGTAGGGCAGAAGCCAGGGGCTGCAGCAGCTTAATCTGAATTGGCTTAAAACATGCTGGAATTATACTCTGCGAGTGCAGTTCTGGATCCACAGTGTCCTATTTACCCAAGGAGGGCTCATGATCCTCTCTCTGTCTCTTTGCTATTCCACTCAGTCCATTTAGCACATAAGCTGTAGAGCAACCCAACAGTATGAGCAGTAACTGTCCTGTACTGAGCACAAGGCAGACTTGATTTAGGTGCTAAAGCATTAGCCCAACAATGTACATTTCACTAGTTGAATGTAACAATTTGGAGAGTTTCAAAACAAAAGCAGCTGAGGATAGGAATCTGTTTTGTATAATGCAGAATTGGAGACAGCTGAAGCAACACTTGGTACAGAGTAGATACAAATATAACTTGTGTATTAAAAGCATTAAAAAACCCCGTGAATACCAGCTTTTGTTCCAAAACCACAGCAATTCAAAGGAATGGAGAAAGCATCATGCATACAAATACACAGAAATCAATGGCTGATATGAGTTCATTTTACTCCACAAAAGTGTACTACGCTAAAGAAAAATGTGAAAATAATAATCATTCCAGGGGAAAAAAAAAGTCAATAAATCTAAGTGAAACAAGTCTCACCCATTAAAATCTGTTTATTGAAAATCCAGCTCCAGTCCAACTATTGCTCCCTCTAACAATGTTAATTTAATGAGTAACTCTTTCAAATGAACGTTCTCTGTGGAGACAGCTGTAGTGTATGGAGCAGAAGCTGTTTGGGTTAGCCTCGGGAGCAGGGCTTTGTACCCCTTCTCTAAGACAGCTGCCACCACCAAGGACGAGCTAAGAAATTTGTGACCCGCACAGAGCTTTGCTGTAGAGCTTGGATCACTGGTACCAGTGGACTAAGATACACTGCAACTTCATTCCACCTTTCTACACATCTGTCTGCTCAGAACTATGAGTAAAAAGAAATGTAATTTTCCCCCACAGCCTGGATTCAGGCTGATGAAGGCAGCTGTTAGGAAAGTGGCCATTTACTGCCTATGGTAGGATACAGCAACTCTGGCCTCAGGCAAAGCAAAAGCACATGGACAGCACCACCTCCTCCTGGGCACAAAATCTTTCTCTCCAATAGATGAGGCTGCAGCACCAGTTGCACTGCATTCAGGAATTAGATACCACTACAACACAGACAGAACGGCTGTGATCTCAAGAAGAAAAGGCTCAGACTGTGTATGGTTTCTATTTGAAACTATAAGCCTGATTTATCGGTGGAAAGAATAAACTCAATTATTGCCGTTGCAAAATTCATTGGGTTATATGCAAATTAAGTATAATCTCTTCCAACATGTCTTAATATTATATATTGATATATAACTCTACTTCCTTCATATTCTCAGTCAGTCATAATTTGGTGAATGCCATTAACCACACATTTGCTTACATCTGCAATCTAGGAAAAATAATGTTCTTTCTGATAACTAAATCTCAACAAAGTTCTTTCTTTGCTGAAAATGCCTAATTTTAAAGCACAGCTCTGCTAGAAACTATAAAACTGGCTGCCTGCTCATTGTACTTAACAGGTTCAGAGCTGAAATGATAAACCTTTTTACTAGTAGTTAGCCTGCTGGGACTGATTACCGATGTTTAGATGATTAAATATTTGTAACAAAAACTCCCAAGTAGTAGTAAATATAGCATTTTGATCTTAATAATTTTTATTGCAGGTGTCTAAGACAAGATCAGTATTCTGGTTTACAGACAGAATAATAAACGTGACAGGGCAATGACTTGCTAAAAGCCACTGTAGAGGTAAGGGACGGAACGGAGTACACAGGCAAGGTCTCCCAAGTCTCTGACAAGTAACCAGAGCACCAGGTCTCAGTAACTGCCATTCAGTGCTTGAAGGTTCATACACCTGAACTTCACAAAACACACAAACACACTTTATCCTATAACCAGGGTGTGGAAAGGTGCTCCCAAGAGACAACTTATAAAACAAATACAAATGGGAAGTTTTCTTTCCTGTTTAAATCTTCCTCAATTAATTTAAAAAAATAGTGCTGGAAAATAACAGCAGTAGTAGTAACACTAATAATAATAATAATAATAACAATAATGATAATAATAATGAAAGGATCAAACTCTGTGGCCTGGCTTCAGGTGCCTCGCACCCGAGCGTGCTGCTGTACCTCCCCAGCAAAGGTTACTCACCAGGTGCCCAGCTCCACCATCAGTCCCCAGCATCACTAGCACTTTGGGCTGGGCAGAGGGAATAACTTCAGCCGGTCGCACTCCAGCAATTCCCAGCTGCCGCGCAGTCCCTGGGGAGCGCAGCAGGCTGGTGTGGGGTAGGCTGGCAGATTGGCTTAGGCAGGGAAAGTCATAAACAGCTCTTTAGTAGCTTGTTCCGCCTTCCCCACCGCACTAAGCAAATGCCAGCAGAGGAGACAACCCGGCAAAGGGAAAGATGCCAGGCATCTTTTTTGTAGGAGGTAGTTTTACAAAGAGTAAAAATTGGAGACTCTTCAATAGCCCACTGATAATTTTTAAACACAAAGATCTAGCACTTTTCAGGGTTACGCTTCATCTCCCTCCTGCTCCCCCTCCACTGCAAGCAGCAGCAACTTTCACAGGGCAAGACTCCATAGGAGCTGGAAGCTAATTACCAGATGTCTTGTAAATCTTTCCAATCTGCACAACTTCATCCAGTTTGCAATGCTTAACATCAGCTCTTTTGGAACCTTTTCATCCTTATTTTTGTGTAACAAATTTTCAACAAGCTAGGAGTTCTTTGTTCTCTCCTAATAAAACAACCTAAAATGTTAACAGTTCAGCATGAAACTAATGAACTAAATGCAGTTTTCTGGAGATCTGAGCAGAAGTACAGGCATTTCCAGATTTATGTGAAAATTTATTAATTCTGGAAAAAGTGCTTTGGGCTGTTTCTTTAAAATAACTTTAGAACTACAAAAATGAATACAAGTAACAGTTGTAAATAATTGATGTGTTTTGCCAAACACACGGCTACTCAAATGCTGTGCTTATTGAAGACAACTTGAATGCAAATCTTAAAGGGAGCTGAAAAGAGAAGTGGACCAAGTCAGATATTTCCCAGATGCAACTGTTCTATCAACAAAATTTACTCCAAATAACTGCTAGTGACAATGTAGATATTTTCTGCAGAGTTTTGAGTGTTCAAGTCTACAATTTGCATGAATGGAAATGATTTTCAACTGCCTCCTCTTGGAGGATATAGTGAAAAAGCTGAAGAGTTAGTTGGTTGAGTATTTCTGCTCCTGTAGTACTGCTGACACAGGAGACTGTCAGTTCTCCTTACCCTATTTCAGAGGGATCTGTACCAAGTAATCATATGGATTTAGTATGAGGGAGGAATATAGACCCCCACTCAGATGAATCCTCCCGCTGTCAGAGTTGGGAGGGGTTTGAAGCATCACAAGAGAAGTCTGGTAACATCTCTGTAGGTGCAGCTGATTGCGAAGTGAATGCCTGACCATGCTCTCACTGTGCTGCTTCTTTCTATGGAAGAAAGTTGACTCTGAACTACCTAGGAAACGTGTCCTATGGCCAGGGCCAAGAGGAATGGTGACATACAGCTTTTTGCTAGATAGATAGTGGGAATGTCCTGTTTAACACCAAAGTTGCTTTATTTAAACCTCTTTGGCCAAAAGAAACAAAGCAAGAAGTTTCACCTCGGGCGAAACACCCTGGCTGCTGGATGCCACCTGCTCTGGAAAGACTCCGTCATGACTAAAACTGGAAGCAACAGCTTTGCTTTTATTTTGTACAAATTCTACCCTGTGGATTCTGCAGATTACATGGTGTAAAAATAAATAACCTTTTTCAGCACTCAGTATTAAATGTATTTAGATGCATGCATTTTGGATAATAAGCCTAACAGACACTGTACTTCTTGGTAGTTGAAGATCACCTGATATAAGTAGCATCTTTCCTCCCTTCAAAATACTACCTTAAGTACCTAAAATATTATTCTCAGCAGATTATACTCATGAATCATTTAGGAAATGTCAATTTTATAGGAAATGCCACTATAGAAGGAGCAGCTATGACCCAAACCAAGTGACACTTAAATCACAATCTTAATTTGAGCTGCAAAACACTAGTATTAACTAAAAAACTTCTGTTGCTAAAAAGAAAAGTGGCAAACGTGGACAACTATCCAGGAGGATTAGGGTTACATGAAGCTCCCATTTGGGCAGGCACTGAATGACATGAACCCTCCATCACTGATAGGAACACAGTTCCCAAGCAGTAAAACTCTGCGAGAGAGGACTGCACCCTTCTACCACATTACATCCCTCTTGCCTTTGGAAGAAAGGAAGCAAGAGGTCTTATTCATTCGAAAGAATTCAGGACAACAGGGTAAAAGAGTTGCCTCCATTTACAGAAGTGCAGCTGCAGTACCTGAAAGGTAGTGCCGCTCCTGAACTACATGACCATGATGAACTCAAAGCCTACATGGGTTTGCCATATGGGAGCCAAAAGTGTAATGCTAAGGCAGCAACAGTGTTTTTTTCCAGTTAGATTAAAAGCAATAAACTGGTTAAAATATATTCTAGGAAGGGAAGTATGGCAAAATCTGGTACTATTCTCCTGCTGAGAGTCGATGCTGAAGTGATGACACCAGTAATTTCTATCTGACTTTTCCCATATGCTTTTCTTGCATTCAATGGGAACAATCACTCTTGTCAGCTCTAAGGAGCCCACTCTAAGTTTCTGTGTATTAAAGATAAAAAAAAGATTAACAC
>NW_010312416.1:23955-61082 GCF_000700745.2 Antrostomus carolinensis
CTATCCTGAATGCCTCAAACACTTATGAGTGCTTCTTTTCTTTAAATGTTAACAAATTTCAGTCATTATTACAGCAATTTTACAAGTGTAGCTTCGTGAAAAGATAAATCTCCTAACATGCTCTGAAAGTCAGTCTACAACACTTCCACACACCTCTCAAACACTTCAGAGCAGCCACCTCCCTTGAAAGATCTGCCCTGGAGAGACCTCCAGCACCCGGTACAACCTCATTAACCACTGACTCATCTGAGCCATGGAAGAAGCAGTAGTCCACCTTTAATACAAGGCACTAAATCACTGAAGGTATAAAGACAGTGATAAGCAATATGAAGTGGAGCATATCGTGATGATATACTCTTGACGATGCTTCTTAGCTTTCTTCTTTCCATTTTTAAAGCTTTATACATACTTTGCAGATTGGCATTTCTGTGCTTCTCAGATCAACTAAGTGGCTACACCAAGCCTTCCTACAAACAACAATTACATTAGTCACTTAAAAATCAACTGCCTACACGGTCACAAACTAACCCACTCAGCTCAAATATATTGCAGTTACAAATCCTGACCAGACCTGCAGTCTGATGGGGGAGAACTTTGTGGAGCACAGGAAAGGGTAAATAAACTCACCGGGCTCTGGGGAGCGGGTGCCATTGGGACGCACCTTGGAAACCTGAGCATCCTCCTCAGGCAGCAGTTACGGAGCACAGAGGAGCCATCTCTCAAATACCTGGGCCTTGAAAATCTCTAATGCTCTGAAGGTCAAGCTCCACCTCAAATCTGTTTCAAAGCCAGGAGGCAATCCTGTTGGTGCTCGCAACAAAGTGCTGCCTAACAAACAGGCACAGGCCTTCTGAACAGTGTCTAGGCACAGCTCCAAGCAGGGTATCATGCAGTCAAGGCACAAGGTGAAGCAGGTACCGACAAAGGCCGCATTCAAAGCAACATGGTACACTCAATGTACCAAGAACAAATAAATTAAACATAACTGTCTATTTGGCATCAGTAAGCATCCAACAGAAAAATAAATCCCAACTTTCAAACACTGACTTCCCCCACCTTATCTACTTGCTGTTTGATTAATTTTGAGAAGTTAGGTCCACATAACTAATGTACTGCAGACGGTATGTTTCCAGTCTCCTCATAGTTCAAATTTTCAAGCTCTTCTACACCTTCCCACTCAATTCATATCCTTCTCAAACTCCCTTCAGAAATGCAAGGAAAGTATGTGGCTTCCACTAAAATCTCAGCCAGCAGAGACTGAACACGGTTGTCTCAGAATGTGCCTACATTTGCTCTACCTCTCTCCCTTCACCTGGTTCAGCCAAACGCTTCTTTTCCCAACTTCACAACTTCAGACACATCACCTTTTAGTAAAACAAATATTTTGTACCTAAAACCTATACAGCAATTATCCATACCCAGCTTCCTGCCAGTCAAAAACACCATAACACCAGAGAACACCTATGGCTCATATGCTGAGACAAGTTCACCTCTAACATATCCACTGAAACATCTACAAGGAACACAGGTCTGCTGCTAAAGTGAACTACAGGTTATATTATTAACCTTGATAGAAAAGATAGAAGAGAATAGAAAAGAAAAAGTCTTGTAGAATAGTGTCTTTTTTTCTAGAAAAGACATCAAACTAATGCCAGTGTTATAACATAAGAATGATGCAAATATACAAGAAATAAAATATTACAGGATGTATTAAGTTTGTATGAAAATATAGGCAAAAATAGCATCATTAATCTGAGAAACAAACAGTAATTTAAAGGGACTGTAAGTATAGGACAGTTGTACATATGATTTTAGAGATACTGCAAGAAGTCTCCTTAACATAAAAAAAATACATATCTATAAACATTCAGATTTGCAATTGTTTTACACTTGGGCATTTGTAAAGTTATCCAAGCAGCAGCAGCAGCAGCTGCATTCCTTCTGACCTTAGCACTCTGAATCCTCATTTTTTGTAAGAAAGCTGAAAAATGGTAAGGCGTAAAAAAACCTCTGACTTCTTCACAGTAAATTCTCAGCCAAACACTCTGAGAGTTTGCTTGTTCGCAGTCCCCTGACCATTACATTTTATATATACTTGTCAAGCACAAAACTGTTTCCCTGCCTCCTCCCTTCTTGCAGCTACATGACAGTGCTGTTACTTTCCTGTAACTTGTGTCTAAATCAGAGCTTGAGACAATATATGTCAATACTCAAATACCCACAAAAAAGACACAGGATATAATTTGTTCTGCAGACCCTCAAGGGCAAGAATGACTTTCATCTGTCATCAAAGAAATCATCTCGTCTCTCCTCTACCTCAATAAATAAAAGTGTCCTTTTTTTAAAAAAAATTGGAACACATAAACAACAGAAACATTTGCTTTCTTCTCATTTAGCTTTCTCAAACACTTTATTTTTACTTTAGCCAAGGACCCAGATTCAAAATATATGTGTATGACTGAAGAAGACAAAAAACGATCCCAGGAGCAGCACATCTAATCCTAAACCAGCTCTCCCTGATGGACAAAAAAGTTCTCCATCAGCTTGAGGCTGGATATCCCAGTCTGGCAGGACAGAAACACCCACAGAAGACACATTGGCAAAAGCACCCAAAACCCAGTTAAAACATACAAAAACATTCTCAGGGATTTCTCCACAGCTACTGAATCATGACCAAATCCTTCAAGAACAATCAGGCTCCAGCAGTAGAAACAAGCAATGAGCAAGAAACAAGAGCAGCAGAAATACTCCACCAGCATGTGGTGCCCATAAATAATACAGATGAATATTAAAGTTGCTTTTCCCAAAACTCACCTCAGTGTCACATGCTGCTCTGCTAATACCTGCCACGCCAGAGGCTGAAGGAGGCACGAGCTGGCCTTGTCCATGGTGTCTCCATGAATGAAGTCTGGAAACAAGCCAGCTTGTGTCTCACTGCAGCATCAATTCATTTCCCTGCCTGGAGTAAGACCGGTGACGCTGAGGAGCAGTCAAAGGTATCTATATGATTCTATATAGCATTTATGAATAGATTCAGGCCTCTACCAGCTGGACAGCGCCAGGGCTAGGCCCTGCTGCATAACTGAGAGGAGTTTTCGAAGCCAGACACCACCTCCAGACTTCAACAGATCCCATGGGTGTTGTAACAACAAAAACCTAACAACAACAAACCAGAAAGATCCAATGCCCAGCAACTAAACCCTCAAACTCTATGTGGTTGGTTTTTTCAGTTACACTTTCCTCAGGAACACCAAAAACAATCTTTGCTGAGGCAAGGAGTTATTTGCTTATCTGACAAAGTAAACCAGACAATGCCAGTGGACTCACTGCATCCCAAGGAACTCACCAAATGAAGGTGCTCACATGGGATTTTAAAGAAAAGTCTATCTGGAAAGGGGTCGGTACTGTTCCCTCCCCCTGTATGTCCCGTGCCAAAAGGATGGACCTGTTGCCCTATACTAGACCTGTTACTGGTCTTAGATGGGAGTATCTGTTGGAGGAGAGGTTACAGATGTCTTTGTCCTGGTAGAAGTACCATGCACACAGCAACAAGCAATACTGAGTCTGAAATTTGACTCCAAGACAACATTCAACTTCTTTTCTGCATGCTGACGCAATGTTAACTTCTGAAGCCTAATAATGATCATTGGAATTTCAGTAAACTCACTCTACTGTTGAACAACAAACTGAAACATTATCAAGCAGGGATTTGTTCAGAGCCACCAAGGAAACACTTGGCATGTCCCACTCCACTGTTCGTTTCAGTGGGGCTGTTCCAGAACAAACGTACAGTCAGAAAAATTTAAATAATCTGGGGCAGCCGGATGAAACCTTGATTCTTACTTAGGAGAGCAGCATTCAAAAGCGTGTAAAAAAAATAAGCGAGAGCCGTGTGCTCCGGTCCAAACTTGGAGGGGGAATTCACATGACTGCTGAGGAGCTCTCAGCGTTGGGTCCATGGGAACTGGTGGAGAGGAGCACAGAGGAGAGGACCAACCACTTTTCTGGTGGTTATGGAAAGTCAGGCAACGGCTCAGTTTTATTATCAGGGAAATGTAACAAATGTCAGCAGCGAGAGGTCAACTAAAAGGAGCTTTAAATGATAAATGAGATCAGCGTAATACACAGTCTTACCTTCTGTTCCTAAAGAGACAGAGTGTATGTTAGCTGCAGCAATTTTAGAAACATCCCATACAAAACTTATTACAGGAGCGTGTTCTGTTCTCCCCTTTCCTGAAGATTTATCAGAGACCTCAACTAGCTCTCAAGGAAGCGGGGGGATGTAGTGGGAAGAGTTGGTTTCTCACAACTAGCCACTGCCTTTGTCAGTCTGATGAGCAGGTTTAGCTCTTGAGCTGTTAATGGCTTTTAGTTGCAAATCCAAGAAATATGCAATAGGGCAGGAGAGAGGGAGGCAATAAAGACCAATGAAGACCCAAAACTCAGGACATTTTTCTATTTAAACGTGTTCTGGATAGATGCTCCCCCAAATTTAAAGGAGGTAGAAAAGATTACAGCAAAGATATTCTGATCTGTAGCTTTTCACAGGACATCTGCAGGGTTATATCCTAATTAGTATATTTAGTTGGTATAGGAAATATTTTGCTGGCATTAGCTATGCAGAGCATTACTAAAATGAACAAGTGTACTCAGTCCCTTTGACTGAATTCTGTTCTCAGTCTCATCTGGGGCTTGACTAACGTCTCTGAAGTTAATGGAGTTGCTTTATACCAACACAATATTATATTTTAGACACTAAGAATTGGTAGTAAGAATTAATTTACTTATTTCAAAATTCATAAAAAGACAGCAACTTGTGCTTTTATCTATAAACATAGAGTAAAAGTATAAAGAATACTTTAATGTACAGCTAATGAATTAACATTAATAATTAACACTTAACAATTAACAATAATTAACATTAATAATCTAAAGCTAATGAATTAGTATAGCTAATGAATTAATAAACAGTGTAAAGAGGCAATAAAGCTGAAAATGAAACAGATCTCCAGTGCTTTAGATAAA
Source organism: Antrostomus carolinensis (assembly GCF_000700745.2). Classification (NCBI taxonomy): domain Eukaryota; kingdom Metazoa; phylum Chordata; class Aves; order Caprimulgiformes; family Caprimulgidae; genus Antrostomus; species Antrostomus carolinensis. The sequence continues at coordinate 28,981 of NW_010312416.1, forward strand.
AAATGATTTATAATTTCTTCAGATTTAATATTTGTTTTGCAGAAAAATCTCTCTCTCAGAACCTCTACAAGCTCTCTGAATAAAATACAAAATCTCTTAGAAGAAGATACAATCTCTTAGCATATGATACAAAATATCTTCAGGTTTATTCATTGTTCTTTTGAGCAAAGGCAAAACCCACAATCTTATTTCGGTTTCTTGGTAAACAGGTTAGATCCACAGATGTAGCTACTGTGTTACATATGCATGTGACAACCACTGGCATATTGCTCTTGCAGTGCTCAAGCACACATTTCTCTATCAGTTAAACAATCTTTCCTGAAATAAACACATCTTTTCCATTATCACAAGTTATAAAGCAGTTCAAGAGCCCTAAAATGATCTTCTCATTAGTTTGAGATGCTTAAGCATCCCAGTACTGAAACATCCCATGTAAGTCTTATGAGATGGAAAGAGTATAAATCCTGCTCTCCCATTCCCTTAATGAGAACACCTAATAAAAATGTAAACTAATTCTCTTGGCTGCCACTATCCTGTCTACTGAATGAAATCTTCCTTTTCACCCTAATATATTTATATAACTTTAAAGCTACAGTATCAGTATGGCTGCTTGAGATTACTCATCCAGTGCCACAAGCTGGCACTAGTTTCTTAACTTCCTTCATTTCTTTTTTTTTCTTTTTTTGTTTTGTTTTGCCTTGTCTGAGACCAGACAGGATCACCCACCCTGTTAACAAATCAATCCATCCTCTTCAAGTTGATACTGTAATAGCCCCACCGAAGTCCATCCTCCATCAACAAAGCAATCACAAATCCCTTAGGTTGCAACATTTTCTTGTTGAAGGTATACTTCAGTAAATTTGAATTATCTATTTAATTATAAACATTTTATGTTTTTATTAAACTGAGATTTTAAACTCAAATACATATTAAGTATTCTTAAATTTTGCTTTCCTTTCTCTCTCTGTATATACCTCCTTGTCCTCCTTATTCAAATGAATACAGACAGTGCTTCTGCAACATTTGTCACTGTTATTAGCTGGGTGGACACTTCTGTCTCCTGTTCTGCTTACACAAAGGTCCTTGCTCAGCCCTTCCCCTGCACCCCTGGGGTCTCTCTGGGGAAGCGGGAGTTTCAGGCAGGCAACAACCTGATTGCCCAGCAGCAAAAGGAAGAGTGGAGATTTCAGCTCATTTTCATGCCTGACCTGGAAGGCAGCCAAGAATGCCAGCAGTATCTCTGAACTATTTGAAAAGCTATAAAAGAAAAAATAATCCTGAAGCCTACAGCTAAAAGCCAGGGGTTACAAAAGAGATCCCAGAAACCCTGGGATGATGCAGAAAAGGGAGTTGTTTGGAGAATGGGTCAGGAAACGTGTTGAAGAACGGGCCATTCTCAGATGCGGGCAGCAATCACAGCTAACCACAGAGCAGAGCCGTGCCCGCTATAACCACCGCCCGGCCAAAAACAAGATAGCAAGACAAAGAGGTACCATGGTGGAAGCTGCCAGTAAGAACAGGTAGAAGAGGAGAGTGTTGGAGAGGTGCGCTGTCTTTCACCATACAAAGCTGGAAGCAAAAGTACACTTATTTGGTCCTGATCTGCTGTTGAAATAGCTGTCAAGCCTGCTGCTAAGGAAGCGTTTCTCCAAGCTCACTCCTGAAAGCAGACATCTTGCCAGGGACCAAACAGGGAGAACGCCGCAAATCTGCTCTTCCCTTCTGCAGTAGACTGGCGCTCTAGTAGCATAGCTAGCAGGTGAAAAGAAGTGCTTGCACCCCAGCTAGGCCAAGGTACTCCCAGGGGACACAGCTGGACAAACTGGTCTTTTAGGTGTGCTTCTCCACACCCTTGCTGGGTGCACTCCCTCCTACTGCCCCATGTTTGCCAAATCACCATTTTGGAATGGACTAGCAGGGACCCAAGCTCATTCCTGGCTCTTCCAGGTAAACGCTCATTGCCAAGGAGATGTACTTTCCCTGGAAACAGCAATCCTCCCCCTCCTTGTCTCACACCCAACAGGGTAAGAGTGTCTCCTTGGCCAGAAAGCAGGCTTCCAGGCAGAGAAGGTGCTCAGGGGTGGAGCACTTGTGAACATCAAGAGAAAGCAGGAAGGGAACACTGCTATTCTTATGAGGGTTTGTACAATGGGAATTAGACCACTTAGGAGACAGCCTCCAGCTCATTTGTTTATTAGAAGGTACCTAACACATAATTACGCAGGGGGCCCTGCCCTTCAAAGTCCCTCTTCTTTCAGCCTGTGCTCCAACCTTTTGATGAAAAACAGACAGAAGAAAGGAACCCAGTGTGTTTAGTACACATAATATAAGTAGGTCTGGTGGCATGCTGATACTTCCCAGTCTCTGAGGAGAGGATAACAGCTGTCTTGCTGCTTCAACCTCCCGCTCCTGAGTAGATTCATGCAGTGTCTGAAAAACACTAAAGCAAAACTACAGTACCTCTGAGCTGGGGGACAGGCACAGGAGAGCCTCTCGCACAAGCCTCATTACATAGCCTGACCCACAAAACGTCCCACACCAACAACTCTGTACCCGCATGAATCACGAGTGTTTCCTCCCAGCAAACTCCAGTCAAACCTTCTGATTTTCTAATGCTTTGCTTTTATGCAAAAAAGACAATTTCTCTTTTCACTTCAGGATCACTGTTTTCCTGGAGCAAAAGAAGATACAAGTACAAGGGAAGAGCTTCTCCCATGAAATGCTCTGCCAGTCTTCCCGCCCCAGCCCACTCCTGTTGTCTTGTCCATACAAGTGCAGGACATGGAGGGGGTCTCACAGGATCCAGTGACGTTTCCATGCTGAGCAGGCAGCCTTTGAGATGAAGTGGGCCAGCTGGTTTTCCTTTACAGTATTCATCCCTCTGTGAAGCCCTGCCCTTTGGCAGTCTGTGTAGCGTGCTTTGTCAGGCCTGGCAGCTCACCTGCACTTCACGCTCCTCACCACCCTCCCAGCAGCACGGGGAGGGAAGCTCGCCGCCGCCTCAGCCCCGCTCTGTGTTTCCTAATGCTGGCAGCCACACATCCCAGTTCACACAGAGAGCAGCTCCCAGAGGAGACAGCAAATCAAGACAGACCCTCTGGCAGCTGCCTGCAAGCCTGGTCTGCACTTTTTGAATACGCACACAGCTCCATGTAAGAGCCTGCTGACACCACGGTGCCCCTCACCGAAGCCTGCCCACATGAAGGCTGAGGCCTTTCCAAGCTCCCAGCTTCTGGCACTTGACACAATGTTCTTCCATGTTCACAGAACAGACCCCACAAATGTCATCCAAGCTGTTTTGCTCTGAAACAACAGAAGTGGGATGAAATCACCTGCAAGCTCATAAAGGTATGTTTCAGGTGCTGAGGGCAAGCCAAAGGGGGTTTTTTTATTGCAACTGATTCAAAGCAAACAGAGAAATTCACATGCCTGGCACTGAGGTAAGACAGCAGATCCGCTTTAGACGATCTCCTGCAATGCTGACATTACACTGGGCAGCTCAGCTCTGCACAGAGGAAGACAACATCTGCAGTGATGGCAGCCACTTGTTACACAGATCCTCTAACCTGCTTCTCACAACCACTAAAAACTACATTTGCTTCCTTTTGGCATTTTTCCCACCCTCCTGGAAATGCCACGGTTAAACTGTTGGGTTTTTTTCCAAAATGTTGTGATTTAAAATATATACACAAAGTTTATTTTGAAAATGACAACTTAATCCTAATTTCAGCAAACACACAACTGCTAGAAAAATAGTACTGCTCAGCACCCAGGCCAGGCGTCTCAGCCACAGACAGGCAGACAGACACACAGAGCACTGACAGCAGGGCAGACACCTGCAGACACTGCCCATTCCTGCCTGGTGCCTGAAAGGGACCGATCTTCTGGGGTGAAGTGCCCTAAGTCTCCTCCTGTCACCATGGATATGCAGGTATTGGCCATTCAAGCAGGAGCTGCCAAGGAAGGGAGTGAATGAGGAAGATCTGCAGCAGCAGTTGCTAAGGGCTATAAGCTGCTCTTGCAACAGAAGAGGACAGCTCAGAAAGACATTCTGATTCCAGATCTTACTTTTTATTCCACCACCCACCCAGATTACAGCCCAAAGCCTTCGAAGGGTACTGCTCCCCCCTATTTGGGTCATTGCCCATTTATGTGCACTGCTAACGAATTCAACGGTTGTAAATCCGGCAGGGGAAAAGGGGTTTTGGGATCCCCAACTGGCTCACTTCTCCATTTCTGGCATATGTGCAGAGTGCATGCAGATCACACTTTCTTCACTGTTGACAGGGATCACAGGAGTTGCCTGCATCGTGTGGAAAATGTACATAATTGACTTTTACCAAGGACCAAGATCATGTGTAAGACATTCTGAAAGGGGTAAGTGCTACCTCCCTATGCGGGGTAACTGCCTGAGCTCTATTTCCTAATTATGTGTGACCTGGAGGTCATCAAGACAAGCCATCCAGCCCTCTTTTTAACCAAGCAGGAGAACCATTAGCTATAGTGGATAAACTCTTCAGAGCAAAAACTGACCTTCCAAATGCGTTTGTGTTAGGATTAGAACCACAGGGTCCAAGAGGTATAAAAAGGAGGTATTTGCAGTGTTGAGGAGGCCTGTACAAACAGACAGTGCAAATGAACAAGAGCCCATGTTACTTTTCAATCGGCTTACTTACTGGGTAGTGCTTGGGGTTACCCACCCTTCCCCCACCTGTGAGCCCAGAGACATTCCTGCCCTGAGAATTACACCCTTCAGCACTTACTGGTGACAAAAGAAGGTGCAGTTTACACTTACTTTTACAGCTCCATTAAAAGGTGACCTGCAAATAAAAAAAAAATCAAGCACATTTAGTATTATGTGCTGAATGACCCCAAATAAACAGGATTAGATGAGCATTCAGCCCTCATGTAAAAATCAGGTGAAAAAACTGGCACTGAATGTGTACTTTGATTTTACACTCATGAAACAGAGTCCTTAACAGCAATGTAGTGAGCAGTTCCTGACAACTACTGGCTTCACATTTCTGCTTCCCACTGTTTGCAGACAGCATATGGGGATGGAGGTGTGGCAGATATATTATCCCTTTGAATGGCTTATTCCTGAAACTGCCACAGGAAAGCTGGCAAAGGCAAGGGGACAGCAGGCAGGTCCCGCTTGCCCCAGTTTCTCTCTCCTTGCCCTACTCGGGCACCAAAGGCTATGCTTTCCAAATGCACTGACCTGACACTGGGTTAAACCCCATGCGGAGCCACTGGTGGATCAGACATCTTTGAAGATGAGGCTTTGAGATCTGTTCAAAATATTAGCAGTGCATTGCACAGGTACAGGTACAGCTTTCGCCTGTAAAATATGGAACACATAGCTATACCCAAATCACGATCACCACACGACTTTCCCATCTTCCTTCTGCATTTGGCCTTGCTCAACTGACTCCCCTCTCTTGGATAGAGCTCAGGAAACCCACTGACTTCAATGGGAGATTAGCAAGTGCTTCAGTACTTTACTGACTGGGGTGTTTAAATGAATATAGACCTCTCCCACCAATGCTCTTTGGTACAAAATTTTGTACCTTTATTATCAATTACCCTGTATAAAGTGATGAAAAATTAGCCCATAAGTTACTTTATTACTTCATAGGTACTACCATTCATTGACTTAAAAACATAAGGACATGTAAAAGAAGATTAAGGGTTTTTCTGCCATGGTATTTTTATACTGCTCCCCCAGCACACAAAAGGAGGCTGTTACACATTGTGTTGCAGTTCTCAAACACCCTTGCTCTCCCCACTGTTTTCATTTGCCATTTCTCTAAAGTGCAGCTTCACTAAAAACTACGTTAACCTACAGAAATACACCGCAGTGGTGTTCACAAAGTTGTTCAAATAAGGTCCAGCACCTAGTTTCAAATCTCTTAAGTAAACAGTAGCTTTGGTGACCTACTGTCATCAAAATACATTCCGGTACATGCTTACTGTTTGTGGGTTTCTTTAGTTGGCTTTTTTAATTTCTCATTCTTTTTGCGAAATCTGATACTGCTTTATAGGTGTCCAAGCTATTAATATAAATCAGCAACATTATCCTATGACTAAAACTCTATTATAAAAACTTCTAAAATATTGTTTTGTAAATAGTGTTAAGAGTAACCAGAAGTGTGTACACTCTCTCCATCAAACTGTAGAATTTCAGGCAAATTGATTGACATTAACAAGAACCATTATTTAAACTAAGAAACTAACCAAGCAAGTTAAATCAATTTCTGCCAACAAGAATTGTTTAGTTTTTAGTAGACTGATAAAGACATCTGCAATGGGTTAAGAAAGAATTTTAAAATAACTAGAATTTTAAGCGGAGATCTTTCAAATTAGAAGTGCTGGTGAACCAAGGAAAGGTAGTAGGTTATGCCAAATTCGTATTCATATTTTAGAAGAGGCAGATGATAGAGCTGAACTGAAAGCACTGGACAAAAGCTGCTTGGGATCATCATTTCTCCTTACCATCCTCCCTGAATAAACCTTCCTACCTGATGTCTTTCTGCTTTCAGCTAAATAGGCTGCTGACAGGAAAGGCAGGTTTCCTCTCACCTTGCCTGGGTAAAAGCACACCAGAGAACAGTGTGCAGTCATGGTCATGCCCCATGAGCAGGCACGCTGGTGTCATGCCAGTGCTGCAGCCAGGAGCATGACTGACCACTAACAAAACAGAGGAAACCAGCAAGAAAAAAAACCTGCATGGTGTCTAAAACACAAAATAAACAAACAGAATAAAACCCCCAAACAGTGGGGGGGGTTTGATGATCTCACATTGCCTGTAATAACAGTGGACATCATACTTCAGAAAAATATGCCATCCCAGGAGCTTTCCACAAAGTAATACTGGCATGGCTTTTTGTTGTGTGTCTGATGTAGCATCCTCCATGCAGTCCTTCCGCTAATATTTTAGCACACAATTAAAAGAGGCTAATTGTGTATAGAGAGAACCACACACAAAACAGCAGCATGGGGTCTGGCTGAGCCTCGGTCCCTCAGCAAATGACTTCAAGAAGTTTTCAAGCAAGCCAAGGAAGAGAGCCGAACCACAGTAGAAACTACAGCAGACTGCTTGCCTAAGAGCTATACATGCAGAAGTAACACGTAAATGAGATGTCCTCTCTTGAAAAATTAGAAGCATGATTCAAAAGGGGAAAAAAAACCCTCAGACAAACACACTGAAAGATTTAAATATTTACTCACTCTATCGATTTATATTAATTTCTGCTACTTTCAAGCTAACACTCGTTAGACTTCTAGGCAACGCCATCTAGTGATGCCAGGTGAAAAAAAACCCAACATGCTCCATCCTTAATTAAAAAAGTTCACTCTTGAAAAATTCTTGTTAGTGGAACTACAGTTTCAACAGGTGCAAAAATTTCAGAACCTATGAACATTTTCAAACCTACAGCGTTAATTTAGGAAAAAGGTCTGGGCCATTTTATTTACCCTGAAGTAATTTACAGAACTGACAACACAGAAAGTGAGTTGGGTTAATCGTATCAGAATTTAAACATGCACACACTGTAGTCTTGAAATGATACAGGGGTATGGTGCAAAGCCCAATAAATTACCTTCCAGTTTTGGGAATAGCTACAGATACTATCTATGTGATAAAATAATTCACCTAATTTTTGAAGATTTCTGTTGGTGTGTGTAAAATACTTGCTTGAAAAATTTTACCCCAGCCTTACAATCCCAAGGGAAAAGAAACCTTGTGAAGGTTTAAACTCTCTTCTTTAAGAGCTGGAACCACTCACTCAGTCATCTGCTGGTGATAGCTGCTAGCTGTAATTAGCTTCTGGTGGAAATTGCCAGCAGACACAACTAGGAAGTTTAAATCAATTGGCTCTGCTTCCTCCTTACAAGAAAATTGGCATTTCAGGGCTGCATTCCAGCGTGATGGATCTAAGAAACCAAAGCCAATTTGACAAGAAAGGGAAGTGTCCCTTTTCATGGCCTGTTTTAACCCTGAACACACTGCATGTTCCTGGAGAGGTTGTCTCATTTTTTCAAATCCTCAAAGAAAGTAACTACAAGTATACTACAAATATTCCTCTGAAAAAGCCACTGTTCAGCCCCAATGATTTTTACTGCACAGCTGTGAAGACAGGAGAGGGAGGGACAAGATGTGAAAACTCAGAAACTGAGAATAAAGGCAGCAGGTGAAACAGGACTTGCAAGAAGAAGCGGAGCCCGGTGCCTGGAAAGCCAAGCACAACCCACAGGCATCGGTACTGCAGCTGGTTCACACTCACTCCAAACACCACGGGTTCACAACAGTTCTCTGTTTTGGCTGCATCATATTACACCTTTCCATAGTGCCACAGCAACTGCTGCACAGGTACCTTTTCTCACTCTGCTCTGCTGCACACCCTGCTTTCCCCTAGTTTTCTGTGTTTCATCAATATTTCATTATTTTAACATTCAGGGCTTCATCAGCCTGTAGTGGTGTCCAGGCTGTGCATCCCTGTGACTTGTTCTGATCTTGTCTTCCTTCATGTTAACTTTGTCAAGCAGACACTGAATGTTCAGCTGTGAGGAGTAAATGGCATCCTTGCTTTGCCAGTGCTGGGCTTTGTGTAAATCTTGCTGGGATTTAACTTCTTTGGATCTAACTCCCAGGGCCACCTAAGACCTCGAATGGTAAAGAAGCACTTCACTTCCCCAAGGCCACCATTAATTTGCAATAAACATGTCTAACGTCTAAGCAATTGTTTTCAACGAGATTGTTTACAACTGGGTGTTGTAACTACTCTTCAGAAATAACAACTTCTTAACAATTCATGTAAAGATCTACATCGGGGGGATGCCTGAAGTCTCCATGTCAACAGCACACATGCACACCTGCCTTATCAAACTAGGTGGCACGTACACAGTAAGGATTTCTGTCAGGCTACCTTTCAGCACCCACTTTATCTGTATACTAAAAAACAGTCAATGATGTCTTCAGAGTCACCAGAAAGTAACATGATTCAAGATATCTAAGAAACTCCCATGCAAAATATACTAAATTCAGCACTTATACAAAAGTTGTATAGGAACAGGGAAAAGTTTAGTGAAGCAGGAACTCAAGCATGGCAAAGCAGCCTTTCTCTGACACTAGATAGACTGGTCACATTGTAAACTACTGGAATTATGCAGATCCTGCTGCAACAAAGTGATGCTAGCAACTGCTTTTATGCATTTCTTGAAAAGACATGCAGTGACAGCACAGCTGAAGTGCCACAGCCTCCACACTCCAGCTGCCCTGTATATGCACAACTCTCTCCTAAGTATCTTTTAATACTCACTTTGTAACACCACTTAAACAGGGCAGCTTCTGAAAAAGGTGTGCGTGGGGGTTATTTACCAGAACTTTTCTAGCGGATTAACCAGAAAAAACATGCTGCACATGCTTGACTATATTACTCACACACAATATTACACTTTTCAGAAAGAAGATTTAAGAGCACTCTGATGATTTTACTTCCTTTTAAAAAAGCGTATTTTAATATCAAACCTCTTCCAGCATGCTAGATGGCTTCAGCTAGATGGGATCTTTCCCCTTCCAATTAAGAAGAAAAAATCCTGTAGATCTAATCCTTCCTACAGACTATCTTTTTCTTTCCTTTTTAAAAAGCCAACACTTAGTACTTAAATATAAATCTGGTGTTTTGCACAAAAATGGGATCTTTCTTAAGCTCTCTTCTGCTCTGTGTTCCTCTGACCTAAAATTGCAATGCTGTTTCCCAAGACTTTTATCATGTCTTTCTTGTTACATAGTTATTCTTATTAAAGAAGCAATAGAACAAATCCTGAATTCTTTAAGCAGTGGAAAAGCAAAGTTTCTGCCAAAAAATCTAAACAGCCAAGCATGTTAGCTAATGCATGTTCATTGCTTTGAAGGCTAAAGTAGTTTGCACCAGATAGGAATCTCACCCAAGAGCCAAAACTCTCAAAGATATATGCTCTTTAGAGAGAGAGCAAGAGATTAATAGCTGTACAAAGAGGAGCAGGGAAAACTGGATTAGTACTTAGTCCAAGGATTCTCTGTACACTTAAGTGCTGTGGAGTGCTCAGCCCTCCAATATCCTGGTTTCACACCACGCAGCTCCATCCCCCAGGTGGTGTGGGGCTGTAGGACACAAATTAGTAGTTCAGCTTTGCCACGGGCAACGAGCCTTAAGCCTTTCCTGATGGAAAGCAGGCAGCTGCCAAACCCAACGTGCTGCATCCAGTGCCTGCATCACTGTCTGCCTCTCAAAGACACCATTCACTCAAAACCCAACGTCGTCTTCATCTAAAGTATCTGTTTGAGCAGGAATATGGCCCACAGGCCCTTGCTCCTCCCACTGAGATCTCAGCTCAGTTTCTTTATGCTTGTTCTTTTCTAAAGGGCAGAACAAAGAGAGTATTTGGCTTTAAAAGTGCCTTGGAAATTACAAATGAAAAATCACATGAAAAGTGTACAGCTTTAATTACATTTCTCAAGGGGATGAGATAGTATTTTTGTGTCTTCATCTTGTCTTCTCTCTGCCCTGGAAATTCATTAGATGATCAGAAGTACAAACGTTCGTATTTGTAGGGGGAAAAGTGACCCACATTTCATCCTCAGCAGATCATGTAAATAACGGGATGTAAAGTCTCACAAAATTAGTTTACGTTTGAAACATTTTCAAAATATTGTTTTAGTGGAGTATAATAGACCACCATAAGATGTGACACATAGCAAACACAGAGCTTCAATTAAACAGCTGGCAAACAGCCAGGAAGAGATAAAGGCCCAGGCTGTCACTTGCTAGACAATATATATGGCTATTTTGGCAGCCAAAACCAAATGTGATAATTGAGCCATGACACATTAAAAAGGCACACAATTTTCAAAGAAGGAGTTCCTGAGCACTAAACAGGGAGCAGCTATAGTGTGCTTACAGCGAACCAAAATTTAGGAGTAATAATGAGATCAGACTGATTACAATTCAGTGGTGCAAAGCCAACCTTGTTTAATGCACTGCACCACTGAAAGCAGTTATATACAACCAGACACAAAAATACATGCATGAAGCCCACAAAAGGCTGTCAGTATTAGAAACAACGGGAATCTGAGGGCTGTGTGGCATTGTCTCGAATCTTTTCTCTGTGTATTTTTTATATTAATAAGGATTAGATGCTGTACCATTCTTATCTCCAGAAATTACAGTGCATTTGATTTGACTTCCAACACTGGGAAGAGTCCCAGTCTATATAATTCAGTTTTAAAAATTAAAATTAAAAATATATAGTAATATACTTTCACTGCAAAGAAAAATGACTGTTTTGTTTAAGACATGAAGAACCTTAACACTGACAATAATAGCTGTTTGGAAGACAAAGTCCAGGAGCTTTTCTAGTGTTTCACTGCATGTTTTATTAAATAACCTAAGGACACAACAAATGAACAAATGTACCACATAAAGACATGGTTTTAAGTTAACACCCAACAGTTATACAAAGCCTCCTATAAATGCACGCCATCAAATTAACATGCTGACACCAACTGCATTTCCTTCTCGAGTAAAGGACTTGAAAGCCTATACGTTGTCAGCCCCCAGTCCATTCATTCACAAACCTCCCACAAAGTGTAGATACTTCATGATCTAAAATTACACTTATATAAAAGAGAAGCTAAATTTAGCCTCTGTAATAGGAAAATCCCTATGAAGAGTTTACTTCCTAATCTTACTCTAAACTTAACCACATTAAAGATGTATTTAAATTAAGGAATTGCGTACGTACCTTCCCTAACCAAAAGTTGTGGTTTATCAAGAGAGGTTAAAAAAATTGTACTAATCCGCTTTTAGGCCCACTAGCACCAGTGATATCAAGAAGACAGTTGGACAGCTCTTCATACTGTCAATACCAATGAATCAGAATTTAGTCCAGTGATAATGACAAAACATTTGGAAATGATTCCCTGTACTGAGCACCAAAGAAAAAGGGGAAAATACAGGGACATTAAGAAGCAGTACCTTCAATTTAACCTAATTTCTTACCTCAAATAAAAATATCAAGGGGCTCTAAAACATGCAGATTTCCCCAAAACAAACACCTTACCCACCTCAAACTCAAACACCCAACACAGTCTTCATATCTAACAACCAGAACAAACTAGCATTGTTATACTGGGCCAAAATGAAGAATCAGCATCAGTACTTGACTTCGTAGAAGAATTACAACAAGAAGCTGTAATAATTACATAACCTACTTTTACAAAATTATCTTTAATGGCTGTGATAGTAACTTCATTAAGTGTTAGTAAAGGAAATGAAAAAGCTTAAAGATGAGGTCAGACCATGCACTTTTGGCTGCTTCCTCAGGAGACGCATCAAATATGTTATTTCTGTCTGAGGAACAGGGGACTCCTGAGGGTAGCCGTTATGCAGACCCCAAAAGAAAAATGAAATAATGATACAAATTTTTCTGACCCCCAAATTAAAGGGAGCTAAGGGGATGATTGCAAGAATAAATTTGTTGATCTTCATCTGAAAATATCATACTATTGCATGTATAAATGGCATATTGTAATAGTGAAATATATTAAAGAAGCATAGTCTTTTAATTTTTTGTCCCCAGTACTGCAGCAGACACAGAGGCGTATTATCCCATAGGATCTGCCAAGTGATGTTTAGTGGCAGCTGAAACAGGGCCAATTCACACTCCCTTCAGAAAAGCATTTAAACACATACACACACAAGTTTTCCTGAAAGAGGCAAGAAAGGTATGGAGTGCTTTTTCTGACACAGGGCCACAAAGCAGAAAGGCAATAATTAAAAAGGTAGAAACAAAAAAGGAATGAAAAGAAGGAAGTCCCAGTTAATTAACAGCTCATACACTTGCCCCTTGCCCAAATATCCTATGAAATCTCAGATATTTTTTTTTTCCCATGGAATTTTATTCTGGCCTGACTGCGAGCAGCTAGTTGTGAAAGGAGCTCTCACAGAATTAAATGTCATCCAAAAAGTAAATTTTCAAACAAATGAAGGGAAAGTATGATGGAAAACTTTTAGGACAAGAAACAAACAAACATAAGTGAGTATCTTTGCAGTATGATAACATTAGAGGACTGTGAATAAAACTGTGCCAGGCAGAAAAGGAAAGACTGAGTAACACAGATGAAGAGGAATGCTACAAGTAGTAGGTAGTTTATTTACACCTACCAGGGAATCAGGGAGTGTTTCTTGTTATGACTTAACTTAACTCCATTCAACCTTTGTCCACTAGTAATCAGCTGTAATTGCAAAAGAAACTTTGTTTGAAAATACAAGGAATTATAGGTGAAAGTTTTTAATCTTCTGCTGCATAGAGTAGTAACTGTAAAAAGGTGTGTCCCAGTATAATACAGAGCACTGATCCTCCCTATAAAGTAGAATACCCTGGAGTAGATAATAGCATGCGCTGCAAAGTAATTCCTCTCTTTATTTATACTCTGGCACTGTTTCCTGATGTTTACATTTATTCAACAAGCCAAAAAATTACTCAGACTTATTTTTACCTTATACTTCACGTTTAGAAGAACAGCAAAGCTCTGAGCACCTGGACCATAATTAAATCTATAATTCATCCAGTAGCATGAAGACTAATACACAAATAAATTAACTCCACCTGCCAGAAGGATTAATAATACCAGGAACATCTTATTGCAGACACCAAAAACAAGAACAGAAAAGTTTTATAGTAAACCTTCTGTCTTTTAAACTTCACTTAGGAAGATCTTTGTCCCCAAATTCCTATTCCAGTGGTGATACAGACTCCAACCCTAAAACTTTAGAGGCTAGAAAAAAGATCAGAAAAACTGCTAACTGACAGATTGAGAGGCCCAGCACTGACTAGCGCGCTCCTTCTGACTCACACCACAAGCAGAGCACAGCTACACCATCAGCACGCTGGGCCAACGCTGCTCCTCCCGGGAGAAAGGGGTGCCCTTGGCTGGCACCACGCTGCCGGCTCTGGAGCAGAGCTGGGGCACGCCAGAAACACCTTAGCTCCTAACAGAGGTTTCAGCCTCTTGAGACCACATGCAGCTATGTAATTTCAAACAGCACTCGAGATACTGCAGTTTATACATCCGCCCTAGGCCAGAAGAGCACAAAGGTGTGTTTCCCTGTCCTGTTCTGCATACGGACCAGCTGAAATCCAGGGTCTGGCTTGCGAGAGACTGTAGTTACACACTCTGGTAGTGCCAGGATGACTCACGGTGCTCTGCACGCTGCCAGCTGACTTTGTATCCAACAGAGATGTTGCATATGGAAAGCACAAGCAGTTGCAGCATAGCATCTCACAGACGCTGCATGTCAAGCATTCATCACTATTGACATCTACTGCTAAAGTAACCAGAACTGACCCCTCAAGTTTTGTGATCAGCGACCAACTTCAGAAAAAGATCAACAGAATTACTTTCAGAAATAAGTGTGCTGCATGGACCACTCACTGCATGATTTAGCATTGCCCTTTTTTCCCTTGAGGCTTCAAAAGTCAATGACTCTTTCAAAGTTAACAAACCTGGAACATTTCTGGGCAAAAATGGATTTGGACTAAGACCTGGGGCAATATGGTCTCTCATAACTACCTGTTTTTCATGCACTTTCAATGAGCAGAAAACCAAACTGATATTTCTGTTGGTGCAACAGTATTTTTCAAACAGCACTCTTACCTCCCTACCTCCTGAAACTAGCTGCTGTCACACTGGTGGGTGTGTGTCATCTTCAAAGGAAGGTGGCCCAGCCTGGATAGCTGGATGGAGCATTTTAGAGGGAGGTACCCAGCTTATTGCAGGTATAGGAAGAGGAATGTGCACTGTCACTCCCATCTCCTGACTCCAGTGTTTAAAAAACAAAAACAGAGTGCAAGCACAGCTGAGTCTGACAACCCAGATAAGAGATTTTATTTACATTTACTCTTCAAAGGTCAGAATCTGAATACAGGAATAAAGAAAAATTAAGCACACTGTATTTGTACATAACACCACTTCTGCTTGTGAAATTAAAAGGTCTATTTTGTAGTGCATTTGTCAGAAAGCAAAGCAGAGAGTTACCAAAACCTCTCTTACAGTCCTGCCTGAATGAAAAGTAGGCAGTAGCTATTTACAGTACAAATATCAAGCACAGCCTGCTCCTCAGCTAACACCACAGAGCAGCGCACAGAGTAATGCAGAGGTGATACAAACAGCCTAAAAAGCATCTAGCAGGATGAGGAATCATGTTCCTTCACTGAATGGCACAATCCCGTACTTAAGCAGCCCGCAGAAGGTACAGGTACCTGTTAGAGGGGAACGAGCTGCCAGCACAGAGCCCTGCCACCCTGCTGGGACTCTGGCTATTTCAGTCGGCAGCGCCGTACCAGGGAGCTCAATGGTGCGATGTGCTCGTAGCCACGCTTACTGGGCAGCCAAGAAATCCAGAAAACTGGCTCCCAAGTTCAAAGATTCATTTTTCCAATGTTATATACAGCCTAGGTAGATTCATTTTGACTTATGATTTCTAGGCTAGCAAAGCTTTGTCTGCCTCAGACTACAGAATTACCCCTCATGCTTAAATGGAATAAGGACCTGGGGAATTAGAAATTTTCTAATAAAATATCAGTGGGAGACTTAAAGTGTCAGCATGTAACTGTTTCCCTAGTGATCACCTAATAGATGCAGACAGCAAACACACTCAACCCATTCCACAACACCCTCACCTAACTCAGTCCTTCATGTGCTTCAGCTTTTCTCATCAAGTGCCAATCCAGATATGAGCACACAAGGGACAAAATTAACCTTGCTCCATGCAAAGCAGAAGGTGCCATCATGCAGATTTAACAAACAAACAAACAAACAAACAAACAAATAAAATCTAGCATCAGCTTTTCCAGCATTTGAATTACACTGGAGCGCAGTGACAGATCTGGCCACAGAGACTGGGACCTGGCCATGCAGGGCCCAGCACCAACATGCTCCACAGGGCCTCTCCACACCCACCACCTGAAACAAAACACAGAGCCAGGAAACCTCCACAACCCAAACAAGAGATTGTTGCAAACACTTCCCCCTTAGGAAAGGGATGGAAATAAATTTTTAAGAAGAATCTAAAAACACCTGATAACTGTATTAACAAGCCAACAGTAATGTGATTTGTCACTGGTTGTGTCTGAAGGGATAGAAGGCTAAAGGTGAAGAAGGTTAGCTAAAGCTGAAGAAACCTTTTCCATCTCTCCATAACTCCTTCAACTGTTAAAAATTATTTCTAGCTTTATTTAGACATTGTATGTAAAGCATAGAAAAATCCCATGAAAGACAAACAATTCACGGGAAGTAACAGTTCCCAGTCCCTTCTCCCTCCCCAGATCAGAATTATCTAAGTCTAACTGAAGGTACGTTCTTACAGGGCTTGCTTTCTGTACAGAAAGAAGATGAAGTGATAACACAACATTTATCTGATTAGTACAGCTCACATCTCTCTCTGTTTCCTCCATCCCTAACCTCACCTTCACTAATTTCTAGTAAGGCACACTTGTCATTGTACAGGAACTTTGCTCAGAGTGCCCTTTATATCTAGGAGAACCACACAGTGCTCAACCTACAATAGTTGTTTTAGTATCGACAACCACTACTGTTAAGTTGCCTTCTAACTGATAAGAAATTATTTTGTTTCTTCTATTCCGAAAACAAAAAATCCCAGCAAGCTTAACAAAAACCAAAGGCTTAAAATAATGCTAGTCTGTGGTATAACCACATAAAATAAATAGCTAACCAAAACACTTTAAAAGAAAAATGCTCTCACCATATTTGTTCTCAAACAATCTAGAAAGTAATTGATTCCTCCACGTATTGATCTATTTAAGGTTTGGTACTGTATATTATCAAACAAATCACTGTTCTCTTACCCCTCTGTTTTGGTGATGTCCCTTTTACCTTAGTAACTTGTTTCTTTTTTAAAAAACTAAGTTATGATGTGTTTTCTCTGGTATGAGTAAGTACACCAGCTATAATTCTGGCTTTCAGTTACTTAAAAAAAAAAAAAAAAAGAGAAAAAAGAGGCAAACCAAACTCAAAAAACAAGGTAGCCAGGTTGCTATTGCAACTCTTCACACTACTCCAGCAATCCCTGCACTCTGTGGAGGAAGAGAGATATGGAACTAGGGACTGGACTACCTGGCTGTATAAAATTTGTATGGGTATCATACAAAATATCTACTCCAGACAAGCAAATGCTTTTGCAGCCATAGACTGTGCTTCAAATAGTTTATCATGTGAAGATCACCCTCTCAGACTTGATTACTGTTTAATCACACCTGTAGAATTTTAGGTTGTATAGTATTTCTACCTTATGCATAAGAAGTTTGTTTAATCACTCAGACTATGCTTAATATGCAGCAGGCTGTGCTGTGTAACTTGAATCACTTAAATTTACTTCCATGGGAATACAGTGTTTGTTACAGTGTTCATTAGAAGTTGATTTTAGTCTCTTAAGATCTCTCTCTTTCTTTATAGGCTAGAAATTGAACCAAATCTCTGGGGTTTGGGTTGTTTTGTTTTGTTTTGTTTTTTCCCTAAGATGTTGAAGTCCAAAACTCTAAACACAAAACTGGGCTTTGGCATAATGGGTTTGGTTCAACGGTCCCTTAAGGTGTCGCTAAATCTGTAATGTCCCACTACACCTTCTGCCATCGACATAAATGAAGTAGATAAAGATATGCCCTAGCTATCTATGAACAAGTTAGGACGAGCACCAATGATAACACAGAGCTCAATGTCAACTAACCATCCCTGCACCACTTCACTTGTCCCATGGATCCTTCAGCCTGATTGAGTTCTCTGATACTGAGATACCAGGGGGAAGGACAAAAGCTAGTTAAAGTATGAGCATACCCCAGGCAGTGAATGCACAGTAGACAAGTCCTTTGTTTGTTCGAAAAGGTGCCTGTGTGCAGGGAGGAATCTGGCTGTCCATTGTCTGCTACAATAGCTGTGGCTTCACAGCAAGAATCACCATCAGCTGAACCTATGTCCTATTGCATAGCTACTAATCTATTGTAACGCTGCTTTTTTTTCCCCCAAAATTCAGTCTGCTCAAAGCATTTGCAGTCTAAATGCTTTACTTAAATTGCAAACAAAAATAGCTTTCTGCTGCTAACCTTCCCTTACAGAAAGTAAAACACCAATATTTCTCCTTGCCGTTTGTTTTCTATTTGTCCCATGGAATCTGACCTGCTGATGCTTTACTGATTTACTCTGTCTTCAATATTTTGGTGAATCATAGAATCATAGAATCACAGAATAGATTGGGTTGGAAAAGACCTCCAAGATCATCAAGTCCAACCCCTGATCCAACTCCAATTACTATATCATGGCACTAAGGGCCATGTCCAATCTCTTTTTAAAAACCTCCAGGGATGGTGAATCCACCACCTCTCTGGGCAGGCCGTTCCAGTGCCTGATTACCCTCTCTGTAAAGGATTTCTTCCTAACATCCAACCTAAACCTCCCCTGGCAGAGCTTGAGCCCATGCCCCCTTGTCCTATTGTTGGTTGCCTGGGAGAAGAGACCAACCCCCACCTGGCTATAACCTCCCTTCAGGTAGTTGAAGAGAGTGATGAGGTCACCTCTAAGCCTTCTCTTCTCCAGACTAAACAACCCCAGCTCCCTCAGCCTCTCCTCATAGGACTTGTGCTCAAGTCCCTTCACCAGCCTCGTTGCTCTTCTCTGGACCCGCTCCAGCACCTCAATGTCCTTCCTAAACTGAGGGGCCCAGAGCTGAACACAGTACTCAAGGTGACTTCCATGTCAGAGTGAAGTGATAACCCGCGTTCAAACCTGAACTGCCTCACTGCAGCTTCAAGCTCAAGGAACTTACCTGGCATGATTGAGAACCCCCAGCTTTCTGCAGCACCCTGTACTGCTAATCCAGTCATGGGGTGGCTTGCGTGCTAGGCATAGCTACCTCTCCTCAAGCTGTGCTAATCAAGCATCCACAAGTCAGGCCGGCTTTGCACTGAATGCATACCTTAATTTGCTGAACGATTTCCAGCCCTGACACTGGAGCTACATGGATGGTTTCTGGCAAGGGAGGAGCCCACCTCAAAGACAATCGCGTTGTGAATCCTTGAGGCTGGCCTTTAGCTTTGCCGTCTGCTCTTTGCCTTTGTTGGCTACCTTCCCAGTGCCTGCACCCTTCTGCATGCCTCAGAGAGGAACTACTGAAGTTTATAGTAGCATTAACTCATCAGCTGGAAACCTGCCAGGCTGTTTACATTTTCACTACAACCTTCTGAGCCCTAACTCCAGAGGATGCCTAGAGATAGGATCCATGGTCAGAAGGAGCATGCTATACAAATGTTTTCTGATGTGCTCGGATCCATTTGGGGTGTTGTGCACAGATGCATTAGGGCTTGTGTATCTACTGCAAACTGCCCCTGTCAAGCCGGGAAAAAATGCCCTTTGCTTGGTGTTTGAAGTCCTGCGCGTCTATGGAACAAAAGCAGAGACCCCAAGCACAGAGCACATGAAGTATCAAAAAGACCTACTGCACAACCAGTGCTATTAGTTTCTCGCAGAGGTGATACACCTCTGGAGAGCTGATGACATGTGACTAGCTTATTTCTAGTTAGCAGAATATGACAACTTTATGCAAGGAAAGGAGGACTGGACCTAAAATGAAAAAAAAAAGCCAAAATGGGGTAGTGGAGTGGAAATAACTTAGAAGAAAAATCACTAGACATTTGCTTTTTAAAACTGACAGCAGGACAAAACCTGTGTGCTTACAGTGACTTTTTTAATAATTGCTGTTACTGTTGTTGCTTAAAATCATAGAATGTGTATATTTTCCAGGATGATTGTACTACAAAACCCTAATTAAAATACAGTTTTTAAACAAGGGGAAAATCACTTGACGAACTTGCTTGTAACATTGCCATTTAAATCCAGTATCACAGATAGTTTGGTCAAACTGGTCCTCAAGAGGTCACTTAGTCCATTTCCTGCTTAAAGATAGAATCAACCATCTAAACTGCTCCCGCCAGTCATTTGTCTAAACTTTGTTCTTAAAAACCTCTGGTGATGCAGATCCACTACATCTTTATGTATACTGTCTTTATAGCTAGGTACTCTCCACGTCTAAACTAGGTCTTCATTATGGCAATTTAAGTTGCTCTCCACAACCACCAGACTGGACTAGCAACAATTACCTTCTTTCTTTTTCTTTTTCTTTCTTTCTTTCTTTCTTTCTTTCTTTCTTTCTTTCTTTCTTTCTTTCTTTCTTTCTTTCTTTCTTTCTTTCTTTCTTTCTTTCTTTCTTTCTTTCTTTCTTTCTTTCTTTTTCTCTAACTGTATTCTTTCCAGATAGCCCACATCACTTTGCAATGTGGTGCTTAAAACTAGGGAAGGTACTCCAGCGGGCCTTTACTAGTGCTGAACTGAATGGGATGACTTTATATACCATGTCTCCAACTTCTTCTTTTTTTTTAATACATCTCCCTGTTGTGACTGTTGTTCTATTTATTTCTCTTGCTGTGGCCTAGTATTGTTGATTCCTGGGAAGCACATGATCCTCAGAGCAGCTACACCTTTTCTGAAGGACTGCTCCTCATCCAGTCTTTTTTTCCCCACAGATTTGTGCAGCTGGTTATGCCTACTAAAGTGCTGTGCCTTGCAGTTCTCATTATTAAATTACATGCTATTTTTAAGGTCACTTCCTGTATTTGCCAACATCACTCTGCATTCTAGTGCTGTCCTCCAATGTGCCTACAACCCCTTCCTCCCTGCTTTACTTGCAAATGCAATATTTAGATGCTCTGCTCCAGTATCCATGTCAACAATGAAAACACCGATTACTAATGACTTCAGGATGATCCTCTACAGACTCTCTCCACAAATTCTTCCAACCTGAAAGTGACCCACTGGCAACTACAACTCACCGTGCTGTTTCCATCAAGGCAATCTCTCCCCTTACTTGTTTCTGAAAGTGATGCTTACAACAGTGGTTTCAACACTGTCAGCTAAATCTGTATCTGAGTTCCTAAAAGATCTGGCCTATCTGTTTTAAAGTAAGTGCTATAAAATTAACAACTGCTTCTGCCACAGTTCTGAACTAGATGACAGCATAGTGCACTCTCTGCACAGGGAAAATTAATCCAAATTAATGCAAGCAGGCTAGGACTTGTTTATCACTAGCAGTTACTGGTTCAAAGTAAGGCATCAATTTAAAGTTAGGGCATAGTTCCTGGCTAGCTTAATGGTATGCATGCTCCTGTCCTAGATGGCAGCTGGACACCCTTGCTCCTGCCTACTCAGCCCTGAACTCAGAAAACATGCTCAAGGTATTTTTCATGATGTCTGTATTATCTCTTTTGAAATGTTCCATATCCATGCAATTCCTAGTTACACCAGCTCCAGGAAATCTCCACACATCAGTTTTATATGAAGTAGTCAACTCATTTTAAATAGAGTTTAATGTAGTTAAGATGATTCTCTTATATTTGCACTTCGTTAATTTGAACTAAAATTAGGTATCCCAAGTCTGTAAAAGCAAAAGATGAAATCAAAGAGTAACTGGTACACACAGACAAATCAGTCTGATGGGGAAGCACTCAGTGTGCTAGGACCTTGCCATACATACTGTTTATCACAAACGAAATATGACAGGCTGGCAGTGGTGAGCAATGCACAGTTTGAATGTAAAAAGAAATACATATATATATACATACACGGCATATTTTAATCAGTTTTATCACAGAGCCTGAAGGGCCTCGGTACAGTTATACAAATGGATATTTGAAAAGCAGATTTGTCTAAGGACACATTACTTCGCAGTTTTTACGAATTTTTGCACAACAATGCTTAAAGAATTGTTTAAAAAACCTGGTCCAGCTTGGGCTCTTCTACTGTTTACAGATAAAACTTAAGACATAATGAGGGTCAGCTCTCTAACACCAGTAGCTGAGTGAGAAGTATTTGAACTATTTCTACAACTCCAGAGTAGACAGACAGCCATGATTTTTTTTCCTCATTTTGACAGTAATGCTAATGAAAACTGGTGAAAGATTTATACGATCAACACACAGACATTTAAGAGCACATAGGGCAGCACTGTGGACACTGCTTACACAAGTGCCTAACCTGCAAATCTACAGGCATGAAAACTTACTCCTGTGAGTGGATATGTTGATTTGTGTTGTATAACCCTGTTTCAATTATGCCACTGAGATTACTTGCATGAGAAATTCACTGTGTGGGGGTTGGTAAAAAATCCTGGTTTATAGCTTGCAAGAGGTCGATACTAGCACAGGGGAAAAAAACACTTGAGGCATTTTGAATTAGTGGATCTGTCATCTACTCTCAACTAAAAAGGAAGTAATTTAAATATTCTCATAATTTAATACATTCAGGAGTTACACAATCTTCCACTGTTGCATTTTTTTAATAAAAGCATGTTCAAATAACAGCGCACTCTAGCTCTACTTAACACTTAAATGTTTTACTGAAATGTTTTCATCCTTACTCCTTAGCAGTTTTACTGACTACTGGTAAAGAAGGTAAAAGCCACTCTGCACACCTAAAGATGGCAGAATCAGGCCATTACTACAAATGGACAGAAATACAAAAATACCAGACTTCTGATTGCTGTGCTAAATGATACCACTCCTTCCTACTCTGACCTAGACTATACTCTTCTGGTAAGAAAGATGGAGGAAAGAAAGAGAAGGGAAGAAAACGCTTAGTGGAAATAATTCTAGATAAATCAAGGCTATCAGTAGATAAATATATCTTTAAATCACTGAGAGCCACTGATTTACATTCAGCAACTAACAATGAGGGAATTGCTTCAGAGGGAACTGCCGGACTATGTTCAGAGCTGGACAATACTAAAAAGTAGTATTTCAATATTCACTTGAGAGCTATTTCAAACATTCTTACAGGAGTTGTGAACCTTCTTCATTGTATTTTTGTAACTGCAACTGCAAACTTTGGTATAGGGAAGGAAGTGCTAGAAATAATCGTGTGGGTTTGTGTTCTCAGAACCATTCTGCAAACTTCAGCTTTCTTTTCTTGTAGCATGCATTTATTGCACTTGGTGGTGAGAAAGTGCTGGGCAGGGAGAGACAATAAAAAGTATAATGTAACTATCAGAAGATACATTATCAAATAGAGTTTGTGTGATGTTTTTTAAATTTTGCTCATTCAGCTTCAGCACAGGCATTTTTGCACATACTCCTGATATACTGTCTCTTACATACCTTAATCAACTTCTCCTTCTATAGGGAACTATTTAGTGTTCACAGCTGGAGCTTTCACTGCAGAGGTGAAAACAAGCAAAACTGACATCTTTTTTTTCCTCAGTGAGACTCCATGTTTAGCAATTTGAAGATGTTTGGCCAATAAGATATTAATGGAATAAACACAAAACTGTGGGACTGACATTGATCTGAAAATTCAACAGCTTGACTAGAAAAAAAAATAGTACACGTGAAGACTTGGGCACACATTTGTGCTACTGTATAGGGGCCTGGTATTTGATTGCATTCAGAATATTCTTTCTCCTACTGATTGCAAAAAAGCCACAGAACTAACGCCTGGCTTTGACAAAGGAGAGATGGAAACTTACTACATTTGAGAGACAAAGGAATGGATTGACTTCTTCATATCCTGGTGTGTCTGACAAAATGCTTTGTGTGAACAATGCCTACTCTGAAGGGAGGGAGGAAAAATTCAGCAGTTAGTTTGAATCACCTATTTAAACTGTTTAAGCAAACTTGGATTTTTTTTTCTTTTTTTTTCTTTTTTTCCCCTGGGGAGCACTATGGAGTAATCACATGAATCTGATTCACTTACTTACTAGAGTAGTCATCTCATGGCAGAACTGGAGCAAACCACAGCCGTGCAGTAACATCTTCAACAGGCACAACTGTTTGCAGAGTAAACATTTGCCTATAACCTTACTGTAGATAGAGCATGTTAACAAAAGGAAGGCTTCTAGCAGCTTAGCTGCACCACCTTCCTCCTTAACACAAGGCTGCATTAGCTTGAATCCAGTGTACCTCTGCACGTGGAAGAGCCTACACCAGCAGCACAATTGTTCATTTCTTGTTGTTTCAGACAGCTCAATTGAAAGAGCTTAAATTGCTGGTCTGAAGAATACCTTCATAATATTGCTTTAAATATGTACAGCAATGCTTCCCCACTGATGGGGTAATAACCACAGTGAGACAGTTACAAACATCTGGATTCATGGGTCCATAACTAAACCAGTAATAGCATTTGTCTGCCAGGGTTTCGCAGTCATTTTTCTTTGTGTCAAACTCCAGACCGTGGGGTTGGGTTGGCAACATTCTGCAGTGTAGAATTAGCCCAAGATGTGGCACTAATGAAAGGGACAAATGCAGTCCTTAGGAAGCAGAAGAATCCTGTACTAAAACAAAACCCCTACATGTCTTGCTCCCATTGTGCTTAGTATACATACTTTGGAGTGTAATTTTAAAATGAAGTACTCATAAATTATCAACCTACTTGCAAGCCCAGGAGAGGTTACAAACATCAAAATTGTCAACTGCTACCTTTTGTAGTATTGCTCAAGAAATCAGATTAGTATATATTAGCATACAAGACCTGAAAATAAATAGTAATTGAAATAACAATCCCTATTAAGGAAAATCATTTCAATACACCCATCAGGTCAGGCACTTACTAGCCAGAGGATGAGACAGAGCAAGGAGTCTTTGAGATGATCCAAGCAGCCCTCCTCAGCTAAGAATTCCTATTTCCCATCAGCTACAAAGGAGGAAAGTTGTCTCTCTGACCAGTGCTCTAAGGCACGTGTTTTGTCTGGCCTTTCCTCCTTTTTTTTTTTTTTTTAAACCACTTGCTTTCAGATGTCTGACCTTTAATTTAACAAAGAGAAGAGATTAAAGACAACTCAGAGAACAGACTATAAAATGCTTAAATTCTCCCACTTGCACGGGAAAGATGTACTATCTTTACTCACCTCTTTTGAGTATGAATTAAGCTGAGTGGATACAGTGATTTTGGTGTTTGCTTTCATTTCCTACAAAGTTTATACGAAACTGGATTTATTGTAAAGTGGGCTTACAAACTAAGCTGGCTTGGATGTTACTAAATTTACTTAATACTAGGTTAAACTTCAAAAACTTTTCCATGAAGATGACCAATGATTAATTCTGGAATGTAAATGAGTGAGGAAAGAAGACAGGGAGTACATATTTTTGCTATTGTGGATCATCAGGGCAGCTAGGAACAGCTAAAGGAAGCTGCTATAAATCACAGTACCCCGGGGAACAGTCTCACTTGTGCCAGCTCTAAAATCCAGGAAGTATAAGGAGCGTTGGAGCCAGCTGTGCTCTGCTCCACCTGAGCTGCAGCCTCCAAGTTGGGCAGGTCGGAACAGCAGCCTCAGATATAACCTTAACTACAGAGCGGTGACCTCTGAGCTAAACAGTTTTATGCCATGAACTGAAAATAGTTATTCCAGATACGTCAAACCTACTTAAGAGCATCTCTGCAGCCCAGATTTATCCTGTATTATGTGCAAGATCTTTGCAGCATTTTCCTGAGAATGTACAACGGAGGGGTTTGGCACACTTCCATACCTTGAGGTATGTATAAGCACTTGGCCATGGTTTGAAATTGAGCTGCCTAGGAGCAATAGGGCCAAGACCTTTTTAGCTTTGCTTTATGCTATTAAAAGCACAAAAGAAATTAAATACAGTACAGAGCACCAAGTAGCACAGCTTTGAGTTAAGCCAGCAAAAGCAAGAAAAAACAGGATCAGACACCTGTGTCCTCAGTTTACCTGTATGTCTTAGTGCTACGGTGCATGTTGGACAGTAACTGACTTGTTTCAGGCTCTTCTGTTGGACAGAAGAAAACATGAGGAGAAAGCAGTACTTGATTTCCCTCCAACACCTTTCGTGGCTTAAGACCAAACCTAATTTTAATGTTTTCAATGTTCTATCTTTCTTGAAAATCAACTGTAATCACAGGAATTGAGAACATTACTGTACATTAAATATTAAAGCTATCAGCATAAAGATATTAAGTTTTATACTTGGTACCCCCAAAGATGCAGTTTGTATTCACTGCTCACAAACATGACAATGTGACGCATGACAACACGATTTTTCTCAGCTCCTTGTCCAATTAACAGAATCAGAAAACAATCTTTACTGTTGAAATAAGCAAGCGAAAACCTGCTATTTAGATATTTTTACTATGTCTGTCATTCTGCTATCCCAGTGCCTAAAATAGAAGTTAATGTGCAGTCCAGGCCTGCTCAGCACACCCAGGAACGGGGCTCTCTTGGGGCTCTGACAATTTTATAAAACAGATGTTATGTGACTGTGGGAAATTTAACTGCTGGGGAAACCTACACCTCTTTTGCACAAGAACCACAGTACAACCAGTCGGTGTCAGTTTTAAGTAGCTAAATCAGCCTCAGATCACTTCGATAGAACTGGATTAGGGAGCGACTCCACGTGCAGTTACACTGGCGGGTGAGAAATGTCAGCAGCCCTCAGTCTTTAACATGATATGGGAGAATTCAACATGCTCTTCAGTATTTGTACTGTATCCTGTTAGAGTAGCACAATATTTTCTATGTGCCATTATCGTATTTTTAAAATTGCTAATTTTTTTATCACTTCTGTAACTGAGTAACCAGAAGGGCAATCAACCTCCAAGAGCATCGGTTGGCAGTTGTATTCTTGTGAAGCCTGCAACATGTGGACTGCAAATGATAAGGGTGCGCTCTAGAACTGGAAGAGAAACAACTTTGCATGAAGAAATCTCTCTGGGAGATCTTATGACACAAGGTTTTTTATCTTTAAAGCACATGTGAACATGCCCAAGTTATACAGGCTTTTAAATATTTTTTTTACAAAGTCATTTTCTTTTACAAGAAATGCGTAAGTAGTGTTCTGCTGCTTGTTGCATGAGGAGCAATGAAGAGGGGTCATATGCCTGCTGTGTCAGTCTGTTGCCTAATCTGCGCTACTTCACCTTAAAAGAAAGTGTGTTACAAGCTTCACTGCTTTGCACGTAACACACAGCTGAATTTACGTCCTGATACCAGAAAGGCTGCTTCTAACAAGTAAATTCCAGTGTAACAGTAATCCTTCAGGCACTGAAACTCTGTTCAAACTGTTCATCCTGAAAACCCAGAATTTCTGTTACAGAAGCCAATGTCTATTGTAAATAGTTTTTACTTTGCAAAAAGCAAAAATGCACTTGTCACACAGTTGCTCTTGAAAAAAAGGGTTAAATGCCTCTTCAAAATCACCGACTACCTCACTGGCAAAAAAATAAACTTTTCCACTATCCTCTGTAGGAGAGAAACTTGAATAATTTTAGACACATGGGGGGTTTTTCCATCATTCTCGACAACATTCCTGGACAGCTGGTAGTACCAGCTCACAAGAAAAACTCTGCAATACTCTTGTGCTAATACAAGAGAAACACGCTTTCACAAGGAGCTAAATATCAGATGGTATCCAAGGGTGTGAGGGGGGAGGCTTCTCTTTCTAAAAGCCAAGCTGTAACTTGCTATACCTGAAACTGCTACAAATATCTTTTTAGCAACTATAAGGCAAAGTATTGGTGTTCTATTTCATTTAAATACCTTCTCTCCTACCATGCTCCCTTTGGGGGTCCTGGTATAAACTGTATGAACAACACAGAACTAGATCACAGTAATTTATTAAAAGTTATTTAAAACAGTTATTTAAAAACTAAACAAAATAAAAAAAAAACCCTAAAAGAAACCCCAAACCCAAGAGACATTTGCTCTCTCGACAGAGCTTGCCTCTGTTGAAGAAGGAGAGCCACCGACTCAGCATGCACATACATCAGACTGCCACAGGCAACCTACAGCACAGTCCTCAGGGTAGGACACTTTTACCACAAATTCAATAAAACACAGCTCTGGTTAGTCCCTGCCCTCACAGACTATTCAGACAGGAGAACAACTTGCATTTTACTGAATTCACAAGACCTGCACCAAACCAGCTATTCAAAAAGCCAAACAATTCCAATATAAAACCAGAAAGCACTTCCAGCATTTCTTTAAATGTGTACAAGGCTCGCTGTTACACTTGAGCTATTAATTTGAAGTTACCTTGCAGTCGGAAATCTTATTGAGATGCATCAAATGAAAGCACCATTATTTCAATGTATCTTTACCGCAAATCTGAACACTGGATGCTCACAGCTAATAAGAATTTTTATGCATCCTTTAAACAAAAATAAAACATGCAAAAGATTTAAAGAAATAAACTAGCTAGGCTATCATTTAACTTTCCTACAGACCAAGTGCTCCAGTTCCCGTCATTTTATCTAAGACTAACTCACTCAATCCTCCAAGCTTACAATTTCATTTTCTAAAACCTAACAGAAGCATCTCCCAAGCTGGAAACTTCCTTAAAAATATCCTCTATCAAGAGACTACAACTTTGACCAACAGATACATAAATTTAAAGGCAAGACTTCAGCTTATCTAACTGTTAAGCACCATACTAAGAGAAAGCATATAAAAATCACATATGGTTCTTCACCTTTACTTCAGAATGAAGTGATAACTCTGTAAACCTGGCACTCAAAAAGCCAGTTCAAACTACATGCAGACATTAAGTTGAAAGCTTCAGCATATTCTTAAGTTCATGTAATTAGTTTCATGAAGGCAGTGACCAGCTACAAAAACCAAACTGAATACACTTTACTATGTACATCAATCACTAATGACTACGCCTCTGACATGCAGACAAAATAGCAAACTTCAATATCAAAGGTTCCCTGTGCTTGTTCAATCTGCTGTACACAATTTTTGTCTAGCAGTCACCAGTCGTAAACACTAAGTTTCCCATTTGTTAGCCTGAGCACATTAATCTCCTACCACTGTCCACAATTTAAGAAGCTGTTACATACCTGCAGTTAGGAGGAGGATCAAGGGTTATTTCAGCTAGCTCCTTCTGGATTCTGTTGGTGAAATGAGAACAGACACAAAGCATTTGAGATAGTCTATAGAATAAATCAGGGAATTACACTGCCCTCTACCACCATGCAGTTAAATGCAAGATTGGCTTTGCCTTCAGTAATGCTAACATGGCTGCTTCCTCTTTGTTCTCAGAGGCATAACCCAAATCCCACAGCTGAGAAACTTTGCAGCTTTTTTCCTGCTCCACGCTGTATGTAAACAGAACAGTTACAACTGCATTGGGTAGAAATTTCCCACAAGTATTCAGAAAAGTAACTCTTTTTTGCATCCGAGCACTTTTTACCAGAGAGATTTTCTTTTCAAGCTAATATGCAAATGAGGCGGGGGGGGAAAAAAGGGGGGTTGTACAGGCAGATTTGACAATGACTTTAAACCGGCGCTACAGACCTGTGACCGAGGCTGAAGAAGTGAACCGTGCTGGCAGCAGACACACTCTTTTCACAATATTTTACCTACTACTTTGCAGTGTGTTTAAAAAGTGGATTTGCAGATCTGCCAGGCTGTCTCTGTTACTGGAATAATCTCTCTGGATCAACTTTGCTTCTCTCCATACCTTCTGCTGCCTTTCCTCCCCCAGCCTCATACAGTAGCTGTTTTTACATGATAAAAAGTGATATAATAACTTGAAATAATCTGTGCTTAGCTTTACTCTATTACAACCATTCCCAACGTATTAAGATCCAGAAGAGGAATACTGAAAACTTTCTGTCAATTTAATAGTTTACTCAGATACATAAGAGCTGTGATTTCAAAAGACACACAGTAAATTCTTCTTAAAAAT
Source organism: Antrostomus carolinensis (assembly GCF_000700745.2). Taxonomy (NCBI): domain Eukaryota; kingdom Metazoa; phylum Chordata; class Aves; order Caprimulgiformes; family Caprimulgidae; genus Antrostomus; species Antrostomus carolinensis. The sequence goes on from NW_010312416.1 coordinate 58,783, forward strand.
ATCAAATAAGATTCCTCTTGAGAAGAAGATCCGTATGAGCAAGACCACGAATTTCACGTGAATAGCAAGTGTTAAAATACAAGCTAATAGGAACTGCTCTGCACACCCTTGCACTAGTACCCTTCAGTTCAGTCAGACTACAGAGATGTACAGAATTAGACTTACAACAATTAAGTGAAATAAAAGCAAGAGAGGAAAACTCAGTCTCAAAAGCCTGCATCCCAGGTTTTTTGAAAAAAAGTTAGTAATAGGAAATTACAAAGCCTACACAGCATTTCCAGAACTCTTCTTTCTTTAGCCAGTTATACCTTAAAGGGTTTCTTCAACAAGCTCAAAAGTCACCAAAGCCACCCAGTCATACTCTGCAGCAATTTTAACACATTTCAAAAAGTATTTACTGAATTAAGTCCAACACAAAATTACTAAAGCATTCCTAAAAGTTATAACTACATTATTCATGCTGGATAAGTAAAACTTGAAGGTACTACAGCTTCTCTACAGCTTTTCTTGCTACAGTGTAGCAAGAAATGTTTGTAAATGTTTGTAAAGAAAAGCAACTCCAGGGAAAGGACTGCAGTTACCTTTCACCTCTGAAGACCACTGAAATCAAGGGATTTAAAGTTCGCTTATTTCAGACAGAAAATTACCAGAGTGCATGTTTCCAGAGCTGGACTGCCAGAAGTGTAACAGATACAACTAAACAAAGTTTCTGAAAATTTTTACATTTAAAGGTGAAGGCTACCAGTAGAACCCATTGGTTTGAATCTGCAGATCCTAAGGGAGAAAACTCGCCTAAGTTTCTCCTGAAAGAACCACAGAATGAACCCATTACTTCAAGGTGTATAAGGCTCTCCCATATGAAAAGCTAGTCATAAGGCCCACAGAAGCCACTGGGGTTTTGTGACTTCTTTAATTAAAGTGCATTGCTTGTCATCAGTCCACAGACCATAATAAAATCCATCAGGAGGACTCCACCCTATATCAACCAGACATGGAAACCTAAGCCTGAAGAAGACACCCGAAGCTGACACTCGCGCATTTTCGCAAATAGGGAAGGTGTTTAGGTGCACCACCAACCCCCCCGTCCCATCCCGCCAGCCTGTAAGTTACCAAGTTCTCAAACAACTCTTCAAAAGACGTGTGACAAGTCTGTGTAATTATTACCCCAATAAGACTTGGATTAACGAAGAAACTGCCTGGTAGGCTCCTGTACTACACAAGTCGGTACTTCACGCTGTTCCACACAGCTTGACAAGAAGAACCCCTCTGCCTTGAAAAGTGCAATGAAAATACCATGACTCAAAATTCTGTGCAGAAATACTACAGGATGTTTCAGTGTCTCCTTTACCTTTTAGCACTAGTAGATAGCTTAGCAGTAGTTTTGCTGGATAGTTTGGTGTTCTTCTTCTGCTGGGTGGCAGAGGGTTTTCTTTCCTCTTGCTCTTCGGGTTCAGGTGCAGGTGGATCCCTCTGATCGGCATCTGAACTACCACTGCTGGTACTTGGACTTTCATCGTCTGACCTCTGCCTATCACTGGACATTGTGGGGAACTTTTTTGGGGAAGGAGAAGAAAAGAGGCAGAGTTAATACAACAGGCAGGGCTCTCTCTTGCCATACCCCAAGTTCCAGAGAACACTTCAATCGGTAACAACTCTGTTTCACTGAGAAATTAACCAAAATATACTTCTTTGTCTCATCCCCAAGGGCTGCAGTTTGACAGCTACAAAGCAATATTTACGCTCCTGAAATACAGATATTTCCAATTTTTAAACCCACTCGCATTTTTTTCATACTTTAAACAATATGCCAATTGTCGACTTTGTTCTAAGGCATGAGGCAGATTTAGCAGGGTACTTAGGCAATGAACATTAATAACTTATGACACATTGTAAATAACAGACCTCGCTGAAAATGTTTTTTAAAAAGTCAGTAATACCCTGTAAATATTTACACTGGAGCAGAGCATTTTATTGGGTCCAAACGCCAGATCCCCCCTCTCCCCCTTTCTCCAAGAAAATATATTGCCAATAACACTTGGGTTGGTTTCAGATGGAAACGTACACTTGCTCTGTGCATTTAAAGGGCTGGGCTGGGGAAGGAGGGGGGGGCGGGGGACACACGAAGGGTTTTTTTGTTGTTGTTGGTTTTTTTTAAAGGGAAAACCCCAAGATGCATTTAAAGCAACTGGGGCAGCAGCAGCCCCGGTTATTTACCCGGCCAGCAGCGAGAGCTGCATTTGGCCACCACCGAGCTGCCGGAGGGGGAAGAAGCGTAATTCAAACTGCACCTTCTGCACAGC
>NW_010312417.1:0-1056 GCF_000700745.2 Antrostomus carolinensis
TTGTTTCTGCGGGGCGTATGGGGGGCAGGATTGGGCTGTGGGGTTGATATTTCCTGCCTTCGGTTGAAGGTATGGATGAATTAGATTTCCGTGTCAGGTATGAGAAGGGTAGGAGAATATTGTGTGTAGATAAACCTTGCCATCCCCTGCCCCTCAGAGACCCCCATATACAATGTAGAGATGATGAATAGGCTCTGGGAGAAGAGATCGAAGTTCAGTCCGCACCGGCTCCACTCTCTCCTACAAAACTATAGGGCAATTAATTGTGGCTTGTCCCCTCATCCTTCATCTCCTGGTGGCACATATCGATGGAGATTACTGCTGATGGACCATTTTATCACCCTAAATAAACAGTCACCACCTTCTCTAACCTCAATCTAATATATGGCTATCTGCTATGTTTAAGGGTGCTGGGTAACTAATGATGTAAAATAGCTAAATCATACAGGTTACCAGCAGTCCAGAGGAAGAAAAAAAAGTCCAAATATTCCCCACACCGATCCACTTCACAGCACGTTATATATACACTGACTCCCCGTAAACTGAATGGGAAGAGGCGTGCAAACTGCTTGCCTGCGTGACACTTTAGTTTTACACAGCGTATTTATTACAGTGGCAGGGTGGGGCTTTCTGGTTAAGGTAAAGGAGTCGCAGACTTCTCGTTGCGAAGGTAAAGCAGTCGCAGACTTCTCGTTGCGGAACCCTCTCCCCAGCAGCGAGGAGCAAACCTACACTGGAGCAAGCCAGCCCCGCACCCCCCAAACTCCCCCTAGGAGATCCCCCCGCCGCGCCAGCGCCCCTCCCCCAGCGCCCAGAAATACCCTCTTCCTTCCAGATTCAGAGCTGGGAAGAAAACGGTCCCCAGCCGCCTGCGACTTATCAGGGTTTTAACATAATCCCCTGTACTTCCCCGGGAGTAACGACGGCAGGGCCCTAATTAGGTTGCTTTTTGGTGGTTGGGTTTTGGTTTGGTTCCCCCCCTCCAACTAAACCCCTTTCAATCTAAAACAATTACATGCAGACACTTAACCCCCAGCTCCTCGGCGGCGCTGGCCC
>NW_010312418.1:0-2673 GCF_000700745.2 Antrostomus carolinensis
TCTCCAGGCTGAACAGCCCCAACTCTTTCTTTGATTAAAACCTAACCTTGTTAGGTTTTAATCAAAATCTCAAGCTTCCCAGACTGCCAGAGTCTCTGCAGTGCAAACATGTTTAAGCTTACCTTTCATACCTTGCTGAGGGGCTGGGAGCAGGCAGACTGGACTCTATTCATCCTCTCTCAATACCATTCATTCATTATGCATCCCACTACCTCATCCCCTCTTGTTCACCTCCGTTTGGATATAGTCTGTCCCCATACAGTCATTAGAAAAGGTCCACAGACGACTGACTAGAAACAATCAGTTGTTACACAGAGAATATCCAGGCAGTCGGGAAGGCAGCAATGATTTGCACATCTATAATTTACATGCTAAATCCCCCACCACCCCTCTCGCAGGAGAAAATGCTCAAGGCCAGGTGAAAAACCCACCAGAATTTGGAAATAATGCAAAATTTATCTTAACAATCAACTGTCAGCTTTTAACCTCAACCTTTCACAAGGGATGACAAAATGCCTCCAGGGTTAAGCTCCCTTAAAGGGCAGCAACTGTCATAAATGCAGACTTTTCTTAAGGAAAACATTAACACAAATTTAAAACAGTCATTTTTTTTAAGGGAGTATCACCAAAAAAAATATAAAATATAAAATATTAAAGCCGGCTCTAGCCAGATAGCACAAAACATTTCAGAATAATCCACCCAGACACTCTATTTGTATAATCTCAAAGAAAATATTTCACGCTTCTTTTCATCTAGCATTTAGTCCAAGGAAAGCAGGCACCAACGAAACACAATCATTGCTGGAAAGCAGCAGCTCTGAAAATGATCAAAAATGGTTATGCTAAAAATCTCTTCCTCACACCTAGTCACTAATATCTAGAAGTTTACATCACCTCCTGTATGGGAATCATGCAGAATATACAGGAATGTTCTGTAATTCGCAGTTTAAAAGGGATTAGAGTCAATAGACTCTCAACACCTCGGTTTAAAAACGATTCACGCAGAGCCATCCCTCTAGCCGACCTGAAACACCTAATGCCAAGAAAATGGACTGTGAGTGATTGGGTTTCTCTTAGAAGGCTGAATCAATTTGCTCCAGGGAATAAGTCAAATGATTTAAGACTAGAGGACAGCTCTTGGAAGCTGCAAAGGTAACAAAAAGATTAAAATAAAAGAGTCTCTTAGACCTGAATCCGGTACCAGCCCCAGTTTGTAGAGAATCATTCGTGGCTACACAAGCCCAACAAACAGTTAAATCATCTTGTTTCCAAGAGGCTAAATCCACCCTCAATCTCAAGACAAATCATTAGCAGAAAGGCTGAGGAACTGGAAGAAGATGGAGACCAAAGATGAGGAGATAGTGTTCAGAGGTGCTTGGCCAAAGGGACTGAGTGAGGACAGGAGAGGGAAGAGCCTGGTGGAGACTAAGCAGAGACTAAACCTCAGCGATGAGTAAGCGAGCGCTTGTATTTCTCTACAGCAGCTGACCAGAATTCAAAGCGTATCAACGTCAAGGAACAAACAATTCTGAACACAGAATCATAGAATGGTTTGGATTGGAAGGGACCTGAAAGCTCATCCAGTTCCAACCCCCCTGCCAGCAGCAGGGACACCTTCCACTAGACCTGGTTGCTCAAAGCCTCATCCAACCTGGCCGAGAACACTTCCAGGGAGGAGCAGCCACAGCTTCTCTGGCCAACCTGTTCCAGTGTCTGACCACCCTCACAGTGAAAAACTTCTTCCTAATATCTCATCTAAACCTCCCCTCTTTCAGCTTAAACCCATTTCCCCTTGTTTTGTCATTAGTTGTCCTTATGAAAAGTCCTTCCCCAGCTTTCTTGTAGCCCCTTCAGGTATTGGAAGGCCTTAACATCCCAAGAAGGTCAAAAAATAAAAATATAGAATAAAAATTACGGGGGGGACGACTAACTGGGATTATTTCCCCAGGATGCAGTAGAAGATCCATCACACGAGGTGTTTTCTAACAGTGAGGATAGTTCATCCACAAAGCTCCCTGCTCGAATCGACAGGCACCGGCACACGGGGCTGTATGACCTCATAGAAACTAGAGATGGCAAGGTCGTATGATTCCTCAGTCATGCGAGCTCTATTTTGGTGAAGAAAAACAAAGAGCAACGCTCTATGTTCATTATTCCAGAAATACATGGACAAAATCCACAGGGAAATGGAGGGAGTGAAAGGAGGGAAGCTGAACACACACAATAAGACACATAATGAAACGCTGAACTCCTATACGCACGCCCACATATATAATTCACATTCAATATATATTTTTTTTTAAGTTATTTAGCAATCTCTCATTTTTTTGCTGGCAGAATAACGTCCAGAACTGCAGGAGAGCAAAGGAGAAAATTCAGACTCCTCTCCCTCAGCCTCTCATCACCTCTAATTTCAGCAGACAGTAAAACAGAGAGCTATTTGGCTGGGAAGCCACTGCACAAGGGAGCCTGTCACTTTAACTGTGGGCATTTTCCTGCCTTAACAACAACCTGTTATGTGTTTATCCTGGTTATGACTCCAATTAAATCACAGTTTAAGAAGGGCACCAAGTACCAACAGGTGCCTAGAACATTAGGTTATACTGCAACCAGCGATCGCTCAACGCTGGGGTGGTTTCAGATACACCCTTCCCGTCCTAACAGCCCCATTCC
>NW_010312418.1:2699-3284 GCF_000700745.2 Antrostomus carolinensis
CTGCTGCTTTACCTTGTTTGAAGAAAAAAAAAACAACAAAAAATTCTGAAAGTCCATGAGAATTCAATTTAAACACTCCTTGGCTTTTGCTTTTCTTGCAAAAATGATACAGGGAAGAGCAGAGGGCTCCAAGAATGAGATCCTGCCCAAGAAGTGAAAGCCTGTGCAGGGAGGAGGGTGGGATTGCCAACCACTACCTCTCCCATCACGTAGTCCCCCTTGTCCTCAGGCATCTTTGGCAGGGGGGTTGGACTGGATGATCTCCTGAGGTCCCTTCCAACCCCCACCATTCTGTGATTCTGTGATCTCCCCCTTGTTGTTGGTGTTTTTTCACGTGGAGGCAGCAACGCTGGAGCTTCCAAGGAATGAGCTGCCACCACCTTTTCCCCAGAGTGGTCTGGTGTTGAGGTGTGAGCTCCACACACGCCCAACCTTCCAAAAGAAGCACTCGGTGCCTTGCAGGATTTACTCCCTCAGCTTCCAGATTAACAGTCTGCTCGACCTGCTCCAGGTACAACAGGTAGGCACAAGGTAAGACAGCAATTAAGCACTTATTTGAAGGAGCAATTAATTGATGCCAAATGC
>NW_010312419.1:0-2086 GCF_000700745.2 Antrostomus carolinensis
TCCTGCTTCCACGAGCACCAGCGGATGAGTCAGAGCCAGGCAATCGGGGGAGGGGGTGTCAGATCTGGGGGAACAGTGAAAACACCAGGTTTGGGGCAGAAGAGTGGCAAACCTGAGCGCTCTTCCCACGTTCACAGCCCCAGCGAAAGGCTGGTAGCCCGGGAAACCCCAGTGCGTTCTCTTTTCCCTTGATGCAGGGGCTGTCAACCAGAAATCCCCATCATGGGCTCGGGGGGATGAATATATATATATATATATATACACACACACACACACACACACACACGAGCGAACACTAGAAGAAGCCCTAAAAGCTCCAGACCGCACCCAAATATCACAAAAATGCTCTGTCGAAGTTGCCTCCACCTGGGCATCTCCACTGCTCCATCCTCCATTCGACATCCCGCATTTCAAAGCATTGTGCCCTTTTCTCCATCTCCCACTCATCCAGCACAGCCCTGGTGTCAGACCCGCCGTGCTGCTGAGCAGCTCTTTTTCCTCACCACGCACCACCACTACCTTCCTCCCGCGCACACCACCGCACCTCCTCCCTCACTCCATTGCTCTTCTCCCTTTCCCTTTCCACCATCCTGCTCCAGCTGTCACAAATTCACTTGGTTTTGCACGAGTGAACATACCAGCTACCTACCACAAAGGTGATGTCCTCCTCTGTGCTCAATCTTTTACTGTCTCATTAGTCAAGAGTAAGGCCAGTTCACACATTTTGACAGACCCACTCAACGAGGAACCTACACCAGAGGAAGCCTTTGGGTTCAAATAGGATAATGCCAAGTGTCCACTCCCTGAAGTTTGCTTTTCAGTACATTAAAACACAGAATACCGAGAACTCCCTCCCAAAGACATCTAACAATGCATCAGCTCTACTGCTCTTGACAGTCTCTTCATAAAATTCCCCAACAGGTCTATGCTTTCTTTTTTGTCCTTTGAAAGATCTCATCTCCTAACTTATTTAGAGATTACCCCCATAGACTTTGCAGTAGTCTTTCTAAGCAAAACAATTAAGCAGCTACGACTGTGCCATATATATATATATTATTTTTTAAGTTTGATGTTTCAATGCACCTCTCCATTTCACCCTTGATGCACACTTTCCTCCTGTAAATATTACAGCAATATTTGTCATGGTTACTGGAGATGAGGTTGTATCTCTATCCTTGTGTAAGGGTTACTTCAGTGTTTTCATTCAGTAGATTTATTGAAACAGCAGCAAAAGCAGAGATTCAAGATCCTCAAATGCAAGTGAAATTCACAGTGATAAAAAAATGCAGCTCTAACATTAGCATTTAAAATATGAAAAGTTGTATGATATGTCTCTAGAAAATACTTAGTATGCAATATGCTGTGTTAAACATTGACTGAATTTAATGGTTTGAAAGACCAATACAAGAAATAGCCAAGTTTCTAACTTTAACAGAGCTATACGATTTTCATTAATCTAAATTTAGACATACTTGAGCATTATTTAAAATATTTTTCCTCAATTACTCTGACAAAAGTTTGTGAAACTTAGTCCAAATTAATTTACAAATTACAATTAAAGTCAAACATATTGTTAAAAGCTTGCTGAAACACACTGGGACCAATCTTGGCAGTATATATGCAGGCTTCCAAAAAGCCTCACCAAATTCAAGCAGATGACTGCCTACAGAGTTGAGTAAATGTTGCAAAATTAGACTGCTATTTTAATAGACATCTGTAGTCCATTTCTAGGTCTATTTGGACAGTTTAATTTAAGATTAAAGAGAAGAGCTGCAAACATGGTAAGAAATCAACTTCACTCAGCAGAAACAAGAAAACAAAATTTCGATGTAAGTATCTCTAACCCTTGTAATGTGTAAAAAGAGAACACTTACTTCAAAAGCAGTGCAACAAACACTAATATCCTTGCACTTGGGAGATTAAGTTGCAAATTTAGTATTTTCATGAAGAACATTTATTCTAAAAGACAGATGGATGGATACATAAGTGATTGCCTTCTCGAAGCAAACAGCTGCGCACTTATCTAAAAGAAGCTTCAAGAAGTTCGGAATCCTGCTCTTCTGAGGATATTTTCCAGCTGGGGTTT
>NW_010312419.1:2122-2970 GCF_000700745.2 Antrostomus carolinensis
GTCAGAAACTTTCTTCTTACTCAGTCCCTTCCAAAGCAACCTTAAATTACAAAAAGGTTTCCCTCTTCTGAAAAGTCCCTGCTGCAGAGTACACCTGTCATTAGACAGAAGTGGACAAATAATCAGGTACAAGAGATGTTTCCACAGGAGGTAAGAGGCAGCGGGGTCTGGCGGCCCGGCACAAGGCGGATTTCTGTCTCTGTTGCTGACCCACAAGTGACACCGTGTCTGTTACCCTCCATTTGCTTTCCTTCACCAGCTGTAAAATGCTTACCCCAGACAAGTTAGACAGCTAAATTAAAAGCCAGATTTAACCCCTAGATTCAGGAAAAAAACTCCATCATTTTCCTCTTACTCTTAGAAAGAGCAGTGTTAAGTAAGCTAAGTACAATCACCCTTTTAAAAAATAATTTGTTCTCATGCAATGACACCAGAGTTAGTAAAGAAAAATACTTCAACACATCAGATGTCAAATCCTTGTCACTCTGTTTTCAGAGGTAGTCTTTGTTGCAAAAGTTTAAACCATGATTCAAGAGATCTCCAAAACAAATTGTAGAACCACTTGGTAACCCTTGCTACATGGAAACACCATTACACAAGGCTTCATATGTTCCGTGAAACAAAATGGTAATGAGAGATTACAAGTAACCGGTGGGTTAAGGGAGAGAAGCTCACTTAGAATTCATTCCAACTTCAAAAATATTTCTAGTTCCAGCAATAAACTCCTCTTACTGGAGTAACAATATACTTACATGCCTCTTATCACAGAGCCTCATGGTTGGAAAAGACCTCTGAGATCACTGAGTCCAACCATATATGTCCACTACTAAACCATGTCTTCGAGCACC
>NW_010312420.1:0-1835 GCF_000700745.2 Antrostomus carolinensis
CCCCGCACGGCAGAGCTGCTGCCCGCAGCACCCAGCCGCACCCTCTGCAGCCTCCATTGTCCCCTCCCCAGGGTGGCTCCCGAGGGGACAAGCCACGTCTCTGCAGCAAAGCCTGGGCCCGTGGTGTTCAGGTGGGTCCCTCCACTGCCACCCCACTGCCACCCCTCTGCTCAGTGCCTGCCTGCACCCACGAGGTGACAGGCAGTGGCAGTGCCCTCCTTCAGGTGGGACTGCAGCCGGGTGTCTCCCAGATAGTGCACAACAGAGAAGGAGCCAGCTCTGCCTGAGAGCCACCAGAGCTCGGTCACACGCCTGAGCTGGCAGCTGGGACCCACAACTCCTCCTGAGGCTGCAGTGACGTTCCTGATGGGTTTGACTCATTGTGTCACAAACCATCTCAGAGCCATCGGAGAAGCGGTTCCTGTCTCTCAGAGCAAGAGGGGAGCAGGGAAGGGTCTCATCATAACTGCAGGACTTCGCAGTTGCTGGAGGCATTAGCTAAGGGACTGCTGGGTCATGTCCCAATCAAAAACATGGAGAGCAGCTCTCAGAGCCAGTGAAACCAGTTCACTGTGCAAGGGTGAGCGCAAGCGAGAGGTGATGGGAAACACTAACAGCGCGTGGGCGTCGCAGCCAAACCCGAGGTGCCGGGCAATCGCCGCAGAGGAAGCCGGCCTCACCCCGCGCCATGCTGGGCGCAGAGGATGGGCTGTGCTCCGCTGCCTTCCCGCAGCGCAGTGTCCTGGGGCGATGGCAGCTCTCTGTCCCCAAATGCCTGCCCTGGCTCACTTGCAGGCTGCTCTTTTATCCAGTGGAAAATCAATGAAAATTGGACAAACCTGGTGAAACATTACGCGCTCAGAAATCGCCCCTCCCTCTTCCCCCGCCTCCCCGTCTGTAACTCTCTGCTACCCAAGCTCACACATGAGTTAGGGGAAGAAAGAGTGAGATGTTAAAAACATTCCCCCAACACAGCAAACTGCACCAAGGGACAAAGGGCACCTTGGCAAGCTCTGACCTGATGGTTACAGACAGGTGAGCGGTGCTCCTAAGGAGACCACGCTGCTCTGAGTAAGAAAATCTGCACTCCCCTCCTTCCCATACAAATCCTCCACCTCGTCACAAGTTGTCATTGCAGGAGGGACTCTCTTCTTCAGAGAAAACGAGCTCAGAGAGGCCCACACAGGAGTGAATCTCTTGATTGCAGTGGCTGAGGCCTCAAGCAGAGATGTCTGAATAATTCATTGCAAATCAGAAGCTTGTGTGTGCTGGTGCAGACCTTCAGACCTCGCTGGTCACCTTTTCTCCTGATTTAATGATTTCTCTTTTAGTCTGAATCAAACTCACTGTCCGTAGCAGACCCCTAACCCCAGGCCCAGCCTCTCTCTGCTGCCAGCCAGCACCAGGGCGGGCTGCCCCGCACAGCTCTGCAGCAGGAGAGGATCCAGCTTTGGTTGTGACACCGCAGGGATGTGACAAACTCCGGTATGACACCCGGAGTGTGCTCTTCTCTGCCTGCCCTCCTGCAGGCACAGGCAGGGCTGTTCCCCACAGCATTCCTTCCATCGTTTTGGGCAGCACCAGCACTCAGTCAGACCTCTGGAGCATCCAAGCGGAGGAAAGGAGGTGGGATGACAAAATGACACCCCAAACCTCAGCACATGCTGTCTGTGCGCTGAGGAGCGATGCCCTGAGGATCGACGCCCTGAGGATCAACAAGCGCAGAACAGCAGCAGCTTTGCGGGGAGGAGGGCAGCACGATCCCGCAGAGAGTCGGAGCGGGGACACGGCACTCCCTGCAGCAGGTTGTGCAGCCTGGGGATCAGCTGATGGGG
>NW_010312421.1:0-7519 GCF_000700745.2 Antrostomus carolinensis
TGTTGCTCAGGATCATGTCCTGATGGCTTTCAAGTATTTCCAAGGATGGACAGCCACAGCCTCTCTGGGCAACCTCCACAAGTGCTTGGTCACCCTCACAGTAAAAAGGTCTTTCTTGGTGTTTAGGAGGACCCTGTTTTGTTTCAGCATGGCTGTGGAGGGGCAGTGATGAGGCACTGCTGAATGAAGACACAGTGAAAGGTACAAACTAGTGCTCTGGGGGCTGCTGGTAGGACACAGCTTTAAAACATTGCCGCGTAGATGACCAGGATGGGACTCAGGGTTTGGATGTCTTGTGCCTTCAGCAATGCTGTACAGCATCAGCAAGGTGTAGATGATGTTTTTATTGAGAGGAACACTCTGCACTGAAAATGGGGAAAAGCAAAATTGCAGTTTGTGTGGCCCAGAAATCACAGGTGGGGTCAGTAGGCACTGCAGCTCCTGAAGCCACACAAAGGAGCAGAGGAGCAGTTGTGCAGCAAAGGTTCTTCCTCACGTGGAGACTAGGGCCATAGCCTGTGTATGTAATGAAGGCTCCTTCCATTCTCACACCAAGGAGGTTGTGGGGCAGAGATTCTTCCCATCCTAGCAGGGACCAGCTTACACCCTCACGCACAAGGGTGTGTTGCTTCTCCTTAAGTTCCTCAGCCCAGCAACTATCACACAGCAGCAGCAGCAGCAGCAGGCTGTGAGGTTCCCTGCAGCAGAGGGGCACGCTGGCCACATGCACTTGCCACCACACTGACCAGGAGTGCATGTACAACCGAGAACTGTTTGAGGGGGAAGGAGTTGAATCAGCTGTCACACGGTCAAGACAGTTTCCAGAAAGGCAACTGAAGCTCCTTGAATCACGACTTCCTCTCCAACCACTCCCCTCTCCCTCAATCCCTTCCACCTCCAGGAAAAATAAATAAATTCCAGCACCCACTGAGATAGATGGACAGCAGACTTGCTTTGAGGACAATGGCAGATATGAGCAGGACCCAAGAGCGAAGTTGTGGGTGGCGTCTCTTCTTTGCTGGGGCTGAAAAACAAAGGCGAGAGCAGGAGTCACACACTGCCCACACAGACCAACCTCTCAAGGGTGGCACTGACCAAGAAACTCATCAGCGCTCACCAGACAGCTGCCCCCCTGCAACACAGTGTCCAGAAAGAAAGGTGTGGAGTCCCACAGACCCTTTTGTAATACGTGGGCACTGAAGCCATTGTGCCTCTGCTTTGCTGGACCTCCTCTTCTTCCACCTTTCCCCTCAGTACTTGTCCAACCCTTCACACCCTGGCTCCCTTCTCTCCCCTCCCTCGTGCTCTTCTTTCCCATGCTAGTCACAGTCCATGTTGGTTGCTCAGGGAGGGTCCCTTGCACTCCTGATAACCACCAGCCCTAGTTCCAGTGAGGTGGGATGTGGGACTTGGCTACTGCTCACAGCATTGCTCAGAAGCTCAAGGGAGTGGACACCTGTGCAGTCTCCCACCACCCTTTTCAGGACCCTCATCCCTCCTTGTTCCCACCCTGCCTAGACACCACAGTAGAGGCAATCCCCTCCATCACCTGCAGTCCCTCGACTGGGGCTCCCTTCAGGGCTCATCGTCTCTGATGAACAGTCGCTTTGCTCTCCGTTGAGTCCCAGGAACACGGGGTGCTGCTGGCACCCAGCTCTTCTAGTGCAGAGAGAACTACACGCTGGTCGTTGCTCAGTAGGAAAGTTGAACGACTTCTGATGCAATGTGGTGGCCGAAGCTTAGAGAACAAAAAGAACCAACACCCACTAAAGTAGGGACATGTACAATCACTTCACCTTCTGTGCCATTTCTCGGGTGATGGTCATTGCAAAGCAAGCACTGAAAGCCAGGAACTTCATGCAGCAGCACTGTCAGGAGAAGAGAAAGAAGAAGACAGAACAGAGGAACTCAGCGTCAGCCTTATCATGCCCGCTCGTGCACATACAGCCAGTTTCACCATCTGCAGTCTTGACCGTGCATCTGCTGGTTTGGTTCCTGCAAAAGGAAGGGTTAATAAAGGAACAGCCCCGTTCTTCCTTTGGGAACTTGTGCCAACCAGTGATTTCTGGGCCACATGCACTTTGCCCTTTTGTTCCTGGAGGAGAGAAGAAAGCAGATCTGCCCCCTTTATGTTTGTCTGATGACATTATGCCATGGTGGGGTGTGGCGTTTACATGGGGTAGACCTAAAAAAACAAAAGCCAGTCACTTTCTGCCCATCAGAAAGGCCTGAAAAGTCAAAAAGAAAGAAACAGAAATCTATTTCTTGTCCGTGCAAGTTACTATTGACACCTTTGCTCTTCCTCACCACTTGCTGCTCTCACAGCTTTCCTGTTTAACCACTACTTCGCAGAAACTGGGGTTCACCGAGGAAACCCATGATAACCTGGATGATTCATTTCAGGAAATTACGCTCACTGGTGGTTGCTTTGCAGAATTGAGACCTTCTATAAATGTACCTGTTTGTAGCTGGTGGGCAGTCTCAGGCCTAAGCTAGCAAACTCCAACCCAATTGTTCTTGTCCTCACCACCACTCAGAGGCACTACAGCAGTGCAGCTTAGCCAGGGAAGAAGTCTGCAGCTCTTAGGAGACCGTGGCAGAGGCAGAAAACTGCAGCACGTCTTCTCAGCCCTGGCTACTGCAAGCACATCAAGCACATCAAGCACACCAAGCTTCAGACCCCGCACTGGCTTTCATAAAAGAAGCAACTGACTTCTAGGCTATGGTTCTTCAGTTTCACTGTATCTTAAGATGTTCTGTGATCCATGAATATGCCCAGATTTTTTACTCTCTGCCATTTCCCATCAATAAGCTCTCAGCTTAGCAAAGAAACTCTGGATGATGAGCTGAAAACACTTGTACACTTAAAAATGTCATCCCATTTCCCATACTAGAGTCTTCAGAGACTTCTGATTCTTTTCAGACATATTCATACACTCAGTACCAACAATGCGCAGGTATTTGTGGCATCAGCAAGATTTATTAGGATGAAATAATTATGAAAATGAGAAATGAAATTTGTGCCTAGTACAATTCTTCATGCTTGGCTGGTATCATGGTGCACACAAACAAATAGGAACTTTGATTGAAATCACCACAAAACACCAGAAGGAAAAAGAGGTTCTAGAGAATCATGAAACAGCAGTGTCCAAAGTACCCACTTTGGAAGCATATCCTCTACTGTAGAAAAGGGAGAAAGTTCAGTTTTCTGGGATATTTAAAACTAGCTTTGTGGAAATTTCTCAAATGTTGGATGTTGAGGAGATCATCATGTACTGTTTGGTTTTAATTCCTGAGAACCAAATCATAAAGTCTTCAGCTCTGTCTCAGCTTACAGTCTGCAGAACAGAACTGGAGTTGCAGGACTTTGCCGGAAGAAAAAGTAGTAACATTGGAACCTTGTCTTCAAAGTAAAGAATAAAGATTTTTCAAGTTCAGGATGGTTGAGGGATTTGTGGCATCTTTCTGGATAACCTGTGCTGCTGGATGTGCATGTAACAATTTGCAGTATTGTTAGTGCAGGTCACTTCATTGACTTGGGATTATTCATAGGTTTGACGCACATTTATATGGGCACAGTGAAAAGGAATGATTGATCCTTGTATCCCTTACTTGCCAGCTCTTTTGCTGAAGAATCTGCTCAGCTATGGCCCATGAGATCTGGAGGAGCTGCAGAGCCTCTGACTATGTCCCTGCTGCTCCCTGTGGTGCGTGTCAGTGGCCTTAACAGGAAGGTCGAGAATTCTGTAACATTCACTAGAAAAAGAATCCACAGCCCCAAGAGAAGCAATTGCTTGGCTCAGGATCTCAAAACGCACCATAAGAATTGGCTTGTGCTCTTGCTCGTCTTTTAACATTGGGGAAATTCAGGTGCAGCACTGAAGAAGACAAACCCTTTTGGAACATTCAACAAGGATTAAGGCCTGTCCTGTGCTGGCCATCAAGATCTTCCTTGAATGATCATTCTTGTTTCTCGTGGCTGTAGCCATAATTTCACCTTAGTTCTTCCATTTATTTCCAGCTTTATTCTCTCCTCTCTGTTTTTCAAGTGACTTTTCCCCTGTTCCTACTCTTCTCCTAAGGATCTTAATTAATGAACTTTGCACATCTGTAACAAGAGTAACTCTGGAACAGAGAACCTGGTAGAGATAAGGAAACGGAGGAAGCAAAAAATGGGAAGTGGTAGGATTTTTCAGAGGTCTGAAGACAGCAAGTATTTCCCCTTCTGTGGTTAAAATGACTTCTGTTGGGAGGGGAAGTAGTGGGACCCTAACACACAAAGGCAGCCTCAGGAGGGATCCGAGAACCGGCTCCTCTATCATATGTACAAAGCAGAGATGCTTCTCAGATTCACTCTCATTCCACACCCTTCACACACCATTTGAAACTCTTGCAGAGCACTGGCTTTATCACAGGCAATCCTGTTTTCATTTTCATGACCAAAAACCTGCTTAGGAGATATATTGCTTCATTGGATCATCTGACCAACTGGGGAAAGAATCAGCCAGTTGCTGGGAAAGGCTCTCCTCGATTGGCCACCCCCAGGCCTTAAAGAAAGGACTCAAATTCTTCTTCACCAGATGAGAAAAGGTTTCTGCCCACAGATTCATTTTTGAATCGTTGTCATCTGGGAGCTCGGACATCTTTTGGTATTCAGAAAAGATTTCAATGAAGGCTTCCCATCCAAAGGCCTCTTGCAGCTATGGATCAGAAGACAAGAGAAACAGTACAAAATCTATGTATAGAAGTAGAGATTTACTCTACCTGCATTCTTTACAAAATCTCTTACTGAATGTAGTTCCTGAGCTTTTCACTTGGTATTTTCCTTTCTTTTTCAGACGTGTTGCTGCCTCACAAATTCCAAATGCCTACTGAAGAATCAGAGTAGCCCCTTAACACCATGTGACTATTCAACAAGCCTATATTCCTAATAGTCACACAAACCCAAAAATCAAGTACTGATATAAGTGCTTTTCATCCTGAAAAGCCTTGCTGTGCTTCCTGGCCTGATTGTTACTTTTTTTTGGTTTTTTGGTTGTTTTTTTTTTCACAAGTTTCACAAACATTCAAAAAAAGATTGATACAAATATCAACCCACCTCTGCATGCTTATAAGTATGCACACTTCTAATATCTCTGCATCCTTGTAATACATAAGACTCCCTCAGCACAAAACATGGGATCCCTCCTTGGTGACTCTGCACTTGATGTTTGTACTGATATTTAATTCTGGGTGTTATAGAATGAAGTATTGCATCAGTGAAACTGAAAGACTGGCTTTAGGTTGGTTTTGTTTTTTTTTTAAAGGAGGAAATAAAAAGAAAAAAGGAAAAAGAAACAATTTGCAATGATCAGATTTGGTAATGCCCAAAGGCTGTGGTTTACCACTACATCCCAAACTCATACATTCCACAGACCAATGACCCTTACACTGTGCTGAGATCACAAATTACTTAAAACAAATACATTTTTTGAGGAACGCTTCAAAACATTTTCCTTGTAGCCCTGGGTCTCCAGCTGAAGTGTGCTACTCAGAGACAGATCAGGACTGACCCATGTTGGTTTGTGGAATCCTATGAGCTGCCACACAAAGACACTGTTGAAGACTAATAGTCAACAGAGAGAGATGATCCAGGGTAGGGATCAAGTGGTTGCAGCAAGTGAGGGAAAGGAAAGAAGCAGCCTTGGATTAAAATGAGCAGTTTGTAAATCCATTGCAAAGCTTAATTTGCCTGCAGATTACCTGCAGGTAAGTCTCCAGGGCAGTAAATACTTCCCAGTCCTTCAGCTGTGCTCCATTTTCCATGTAATCTTGAATCCTCTGCTTTCTCTGGTCTAGTGCAAGCGCATCGTGGGCCTTATCTCTGGGGATGTCCAACACGGTCTCATTTACATATACAGACCAGAGATTGCAGGTGGCTTCGGTGGTGTGAGGGGGAAACTCCCATTCAGATCGCTGCTGATTGTGGCCCAGCTCATGAATGGCACCCCAAAGGCCATTGGCTTGGAGGGACTGCACGTCTGTCATCTCCGCCACTGACTCCAAGTGATGCATGACTGGGTAGCCAGCGTGCATCCAACCTGCAGGGAAGGTAAACCACAAACAGTCTTGGCAATCTGTCTGGGAAAGCTCACGGGATGGGACACCACAGTGAGAAAAATACAATTAATTCTCTTTGCATTGTTTCTCATGAGTGGATGCTGCTCATGATGTGCTTCCACCCTCTGTGGTGGAGCATCAAACGTATCCACCACAAGCAAAAGTTTAATGTGCATATTGTGTGCTCTTCTGCTCCATTTCCACTCCTTGGCAGTACCCAACGCAAAGAGCAAAAAAGGCCTTTTGCCAGAACTACAGACATTGCAGATGACCGTACTCCCAGCTCCGGGGCTGGAGGGGAGGGGTGGAAACCTCATTCTGTCTGTTGAAGAATTTTCTGTCGACACTGGTGTTTTCTTATTTTCAGATCTGGTGAGGAAGATGCTATTGCCAGGACAGCGTGTATCTTTGTGTAGCCAAGTAGCTGTACAGTTTGTGTTGATGAAAATAAACCCAGCACCCTCCCCAGCTCTCCCTAGAAACTCTGTAATCTAATTTCTGGCTTTGGAGGAAATACATGGAGGGGAAACCTCATGATAAGTAGCCAACACAAATCAAGTAAAAAATGGATTATTTTTCCTGAAGTGCTCCCAAAGAAGAAGCAGATTTTCATCTGGAAGGCAGGGGACTAAAAGTTTTCATTGCAAAACTTTGTGTCAGGGCCCTGAGTGCACCAAAAGGCTTCAATGGCCTTGAGCAGCCACACCTGGAGATTTTAACTTCTCCTCTTGTTGGTTGTTGTGCCAGAACTGTCCTGCCTGCCCCACTCAGGTGTTGTGGGATGGTCTCAGCTGGCAAGGCTCCTGTCCTTCTGGCTTCTGGCTCCCTTGCCCTCCAGGAGCCTCCACCAAGCCCTGGTCTATTGTACCAGAAAGCAAAAATGTGAACTGGGATTTTTTTTTTTTTTCAAAGGCAGATTCTTGTCAGTGTTTTTGGTGAAGCAGCTGTTTAATATTGAAAAATGTTCCATAGTTCAATTCAGCTTTGGATAGAACTTGCTGCTGATGGCCACAGTTACTACTTCACTATAATTGGCATCACTTCAGTTCCTTTTTTTGCTGTTTCTCATGCTGCTTGTAACAATCTTTTTTCAGAAAAGACAAGCAGAGTTAACATACTCCTTAATGTCTCCCATGAGTTTCTCAGGATTACTGACTACCATAACCAGAATTTCTAAAAAACATGTTTCGGTAGCTTTTCGTAGCAATTTGCTATCTTTAGTTCTTTTTCCATCAGTGCCAATTCAACAGGCTCAATAGATCCTTCATTGGTTTCTTACAGCTCCAGAATAGTGGAGGCAGGATACAGAGCCATTCACATCTCTGAAATGGTGCTGCTCTCCACTCATTTCAGCAGGTGTGATGGAAGCTGGAAGAGTTTTATGTGTTGGGTTAATCACAGAATCACAGAATGTTGGGGA
>NW_010312422.1:0-282 GCF_000700745.2 Antrostomus carolinensis
ACTGCCACTCTGCCACCCGCAGCCTTGGGGACACTGGGCACCCCACTGTGCGACCAGACCATGGGTGTCATGGACTGGGCGGTGTTACTGGGTGTGTGGGGGCTGACCCCTCCTCCCAGGCTGAGCTCACCCCTCTTCTCACCCATGGCCCAGCACGTTTGGTGTCCATGGGGATGGGCAGGGTGGTGTGAGACAGCGTGAGCAGAGACCCTGCAGCTCAGCCCGCTTGGCCATCGTCCCCAGGGCAGGGCTGGGCTGTGGGGCAGAAGCAGCCACCCCCAG
>NW_010312422.1:302-2130 GCF_000700745.2 Antrostomus carolinensis
AAGCTGGGCACAGGAGCTGGGGGACCCCAAGATGTTGTGGGGGAGAAGCCAAACCCTTCGCTGTCAGGTCACTCACAGCCCCCAGGCCGTGTCCTCAGATGCCACCATCTCCTGCTCTCTCACCACCATGAAGATTTTTGCTTTTACATCCACCTCACTTCATGGTGACCACAACTAACCCTGCCACGATGGATCTGGGGAAACCAAACCTTCCCAAGGAGGAAAACCCCATCCTTTCCCCAGCAGAGAGGCTCCCCCTGCCCTTAAAACAAAAGCAAGACCCATGCAAAAAACTGCTCCACACCCCCAGGCAGCAACACTGAGAGCTGTGTCCCCAGGCATGAGCCAAGCACTGAGCCCAAGGCCACCACTGGCCCCAGCAGCCAACAGCCTGGCCGATGCAGGTGGCAGGCTGCCCCGCTCACTTCATCTCTTTTGGCAAGGCATTAAAAAAAGAAAAATTAATTGCAATTTTTTATTACAGCTAATTGGCACTGCTGCTAAGTGGCTTATCTGGCTCCTGAGCCCGCCCCGTGGTTTTTGGGAAGCTGAGGGTGGTGGTGGCCCAGCAGCTGGGGAGATGCTGTGGGGCTCGGAGCCTCACAGCAAGTGTCTGGCAGTCCTGGGTGGGTGGGAAATGCCAGGGTCACCCTGGGCTGCTGGGGCGTCCCTGGTCTAGGGAGCTGGGTTACCCCTAGATTACAACGGTGATGGGTTTTGGAGAAGCAGAGAAGTTTGCCCATGGTCGCTCCATGCACCTGAGCAGGAGCCAGGAACCCATGCCCAGCATGACTGGCACAACCACCATGGTGTGCCTCAGGTGGCCAAGGCTGGGTGTTATGGTGGATTTGGTGTTTGTGATGGGGGGGAGATGAGCCCGTGCCCGTGCCTGGCAGGGAGGGCTGGGGAGAAGGGAGCTTTTTGTCCCTTGGGTCCTGCTGTGGCCATCCTGGGTGGCAGCTCAATGGCCAGATGGTTTGGGACATGTCTGGGAGTCTCTGACACCCCAGTACAGCTGGTGATGCCACCGTGCCCGGAGGCTGCTGTCCCACATCTCTCCCACTTCCAGGCTCAGTGTCCTTCTCCAGTGGCAGCCCCCCCTCATTGTCACTGTCATGAGGGAGCAGGGCCAGCCTGGGCAGAGCTTGGCACATGTCCTGGGAAACTGCCTGTCACATCTGCCTGCCCATTGCGATCCCACAAATTCCAGCAGGCTCCCCATGAGCCACACAGGGGCTTTGGCTATCTGCTGGGATGGTGGCACCCATGGGTCTAGGTCCAGCCTGTGCAGTCTGGGACACTGTCGAGCCTCAAAGGGACCCTCCAGTCCCACAGCATCAGCACTGACTCCACCATCAGAGTTGGCAGGGCTGGAGCATGGTTTTGCTGGGCAGCAGCAGCAGGGTCTGACCCACAGCTGCAGGTGACATCCTTCCTAAAAGAAGGAGCCCATCTGTCCCCTTCCCTGATCATCCCTGGATCCGTCTGTGCTCCTCTTCTCTGTTTCTCAGTCATGTCTCACAATGTATCTGGTCCAGTTTATGATGGGCCACCAGAGCTGAGAGAGGGGGAGGTGAAGGTGTGAAAAGGAGCCCATGAGCTCCAGAGCTCCTGTCCTTGTGAATCCAGGCAGATGAAAGCCTGAGGAGATCTGACCCAATGCGATCAGGTGGCCTCCCCAGGCTGCAGTGTGACCCTCCCTCGGGGGAGGCCGGCACTGAACTCCTAAGTGGCATCTCCGTTCTGATGGGATAACTCCAACAGCTGATCTGGCTCCACAGATATTCAGGTTGAAATGAGATCGTAGAATCATAGAATCCCAGACTGG
>NW_010312423.1:0-2719 GCF_000700745.2 Antrostomus carolinensis
TGGGTCCCTTCCAACTCACAACATTCTATAAGAGCAAGTGAGTGGCAAGATGGGGATTTCCTCTTGTTTTTTGATTGTTTCTAGTCATCCTTTGAAGTAGCTGTCACAATGCCAACAAATGTTTGTAAGGGTTCAAGCGATGTGCTGAAACTGTGGTAAGCAGTGCAAAAGCCAGTGTCTTTCTTCCAGCAGCATAAGTCTGTATGAACCACCATCTCACAGATAGCAATCAAGTCTGTTACAGTAATCACACTGCAAGTACTGTGGTTTCTCAGGGTTAAACACATCAGTTCTCAGTTATAAGTGATATCTGCACAAGATCTATAGACAGAGATTATTTAACCAATCATGCAAGAAGGGCTGTCTCTTAGCATAATTCAGCAGACTTCCTGAAAAAAAAGGAAATTCAACTAGAAAGGTTGATACATATGTAAAGAGATTGTCTAGACCCTTGTGGTTTTGTTGAGTTTCAGGAAGCTGACAGCAGATGATTCACTGTATGAATTCTCAGGCTGATCCACAGACATTTCCTCATAGGGCCTGATTCAAAAATAATTAGGAAAACAAAGCAAACAAAAAGGAGATGCACAAAGCATAGACCACAAACTGCCTTTTTTGTACTGATTGATCCATTTCATTTTCCTTTGATACATGGTGACTCAGTTTTGAATTGCACACCCTACAAAAGCCTGAGAATTCAGACTTCATTTCAGGTAACCAGTCTTTTCCAAGCCAAAGCTGACTGTTATATGCAGGCCTCAGCTTCTGAGATCCTTCATCAGAGCAAGTAGAGAGGACATTCTGTGCACCCTCTGTAGACAATCACGGACCGATTTTTAATGCAAATATAAAACTATGCCTCTTTTTTCTAAATGATCAGATACATGTCAAAGATACGTTCCATATGTACTCCATAATCCCATTTTCTTTTTTGACCAGGGACCAATAGGACCTACTGGACCTAAAGGAGAACTTGGTTTCCCAGGACGCCCAGTATGTATTATGCTCTCAAGTGGAATTATGATAGAGGAGCTTGCTTCTGACATGTACTACACTATTTCTACTTACTTCAGGGCCGCCCAGGACTGAATGGACTGAGAGGTGTGAAAGGTGATCGAGGCGAAGCCTTTCATGTAAGTTCTTATGTATTGCAATTAGTTGAAAAAAAATCCTGTTAATATGTTAAGTCAAGTCTGATTTATATGAATTCCTTTAAAATTCTAAAAACCTGAAATGATCTAGAAATAATTATATGCTTCTGCTACTTCTCCTATCTGGTAACAATCATTCAATCCTTGAGAAGTCAATTTCTGGATACATCTGGCCAGTTTTTGCAGATATATGTAGTTGTAGCAGCTCCCAGGTGTAACAGTGATATGTGTGACTCATTGTTGGCATGGCTGGTTCGAACAGCAACTGATCTGGGATTGCCAGTTCCTTCCATATATCAGAGACTTCCTGATCCAGGCCATTGGTATGACCCCTCATGCTGTGAAGATGCTCCCATAGGCTCTCAGCTCCAGCACAGGTACAAACAGCACTTGAGCATATCATAGTGAAGTGGCAACTACTCTGCTAACAAGGAGATACTTGCTAATACCTACTACCTGCTTTAGTTGCCATGTACATGTGTCCAGAATAATGACCACTGCATAGAGGACAGTGTATCCATGCCCACCTACAACCCGTAATTATGGAATGACAAGTGATGAACCAAGATCCTGGTGCTGTAAGTCTGTTCTTTGGAAAAGAACAAGTGGTCTCACAGGAAACGTGAAGACTGGACTGCACAACGATAAGCACCATGGAGCACAAGCAGGACGTTTCACAATAGCAGAGTAATAGGTGTGGTTGTTCTGAGGTCAGTCTGTGCTAGGAAAATTAGAACCCATGCCACAAGAGCATATTTCATCTGCATCAGAGAGATGTTGGGGGTGTGGGGGGAAACCAAGCGTATTTTACTGTGTTAGCATAGAAATTATAAGGAGGGATCAGTTAGGCATCAGAAGAGGTGATCTAGTCAATAACACTGTATTTCAACAGAGCACTTCTTGTAAATTAATTCTGTTGTATGAGTCCTCTGGTTCTGCTTTGTTTAAAAAAAAAATACGGCACACAATCTGCAAACACAAGTAAGTTGTCTAGCTGGACAGTAAATCCAAGTGAGATGATGATACAGCTTTATCCAATTAAGAGGGAGACTGAGAATTGGTAAGTATCTAAGTACCTTCACAGAAAGAAAAGCCCACGTACTAAAGGTTGCTTACACCTCGAGAGAGGGATGTAAATAGAAATTTAGTTGCTGGAACCAGACAAATCAGACGAATTTTAATCGGAAGAAAATGGCAGAAAAGATGACTAGCCACTGGCAGAAAATATTAAAGTAGATTTTCCATTCCTCCATATCTTCAGTGTTTGAGGTTCATTTTCTGGATTGTCTGCCTACTGAAGCGAGTATAACTAGACTAAGTGTATCAGGCTGGGAGATGAAAGCAAACAAGTAAACAAAACAGAGGACATGTTCTAATAGTCCTTCCTGGAGTGCTCAGGGAAGATAAAATCTAAAGGATCTCTCATTATTGATAGAGATGACATATGTCACCTGACAGAAGCTTGCATTGATGTGGAGTGAAAGATGGACATGGTTTGGTGCCAGATTTACAAATGACACAGTAAAGAGTTGGCATATTTTTTCATAAAGGACAGTCACGCCTCCAGT
>NW_010312423.1:2766-3452 GCF_000700745.2 Antrostomus carolinensis
TTGGCACTTGAAAATGTATGAATCTCAGCAGTCTTAAGAATCCCAGATCAGTCTCGAATACTTAATTTTCCTTGGATGAGAGATCCACTGCCTTTATTTTAAATTTATAGTGCTTTGGGGTTTCTGGTTTGTTTTTTTTTTCTCCTCGAGTCTTAGACCATTTTGTTTTCCACACAGTGCTTTAGGTTAAATATTAAAATTCACCTAACAGATTGGTCCCTGTATCTCTCTCCTCAAAGACATCTAACACAAAGTTTCTTGGTTAAATGGGGCCCCCCAAGCCCCTTGGCCCTCTTCCTGTAGGCTCAGTTGTATTGCATATGAAAAGATCTGCCTAATATCTTCCTTCTTTCACTTTCTCTTACCAGGGCCCTCCTGGCTTACCTGGACCCCCAGGACCCCCTGGACCTCCAGGACGTATAGTTTATATCAAAGGAGTGAGTACAACTGGGGATCAGTTGCTGGTCTATGTAGGAGAAATGTGCTGCTCTAGAAACAGTTTGCAAAGGGAAACATCAAAACATGTTTCAGGCAACAGTTTACAGTGGGCAACCTTGTTTATGTGCGTAGGAAAAAAAAAACCTTACCTGGAGTGGGACCTGCTGACCGACCTTTGAGAGCTCCCAGGCAGCAAGCTGGGCTCTCTGCTCAGGAGGTGCCAACCATGTCCTGGGCTGCACCCAGAG
>NW_010312424.1:0-320 GCF_000700745.2 Antrostomus carolinensis
CAGCAGCACACACACACACACACACACACACGGCTTCTGACAGCTCTGCATCCCTCCATCAGCGCTTGGCTAACATGGCACAGACAGAAAGAGGCCAGGAAGGGGGAAAGCTTGAAGCAGCTCCCTCTCTAAGACAGAGGGGTATTCCAGTGACACAGTACTGAAAAGGAACAAGATTTTCAGGAAATAGCCAAAAGAATTGCTAAATCACAAAGACTATGAACTGCTGAAGGACTGAGGAGATCTCCTGGGGGTCTAGAACTTCCTCCCAAGGGGCAGAGGAGGGGCAGGCGCTGATCTCTTCTCTCTGGCCACCAACG
>NW_010312424.1:437-934 GCF_000700745.2 Antrostomus carolinensis
CAAGCCTGACAAGATTCCAGCAGCATTTGGCCAAGGCCCTCAGGGACATGGTGTGAATGTTGGGCTTGTCCTGTGCAGGGACAGGAGTTGGATCCATGATCCTTGTGGGTTCTTCCAACTCACAACATTCTGTGATTCAGTGACCTCAGGGAACTGGGGAGAAAGGGAACTCAGGGGAGAAAGGGAACCCTGAGGGCTCTAAGGAAGAAGGGAGCGAGCAAGGCTGTGGCTCTGAACTCGCGTGTCAGTTCAATACCAGAAAAGGCTCCAGAATGAATGAATTTAAAAATCCTTTTACAGGCACCGGGGACACAGCAGCTGCCAAACCATCAGTTAATCCACGTTACCGAGGGGCAGCGGCAGACTGATTGGATCCCCTCTTCTGAAGGAGGAACTGGCTCCTGAGACAGGGAGGAAAGAGCGGCCGCGGTGTGACTCCAGCTCAGCCGGGCGACAGCGCCGGGAGGACTAACGCCCCGAGGCCCCGGCGGGCCGGG
>NW_010312425.1:0-5781 GCF_000700745.2 Antrostomus carolinensis
TGCCCAGCAGCTCTCCCCCCACTCCTCCCCATGCCAGTGGTGCTGCCGGGGGTTGTTGTGACCCAAGTGCAGGACCCAGCACTTGGCCTTGTTCAACCTCATCCAGTTGGTCCTGGTCCATGGATCCAGCCTGGCCAGATCCCTCTGCAGAGCCTCCTAACCCTCCAGCAGATCAACACTCTCACCCATCTGGGTGTCGTCAAGACCCATGTTGACTGAAAGTTCAAAGTGCTGTAGCATCAAAAAAGGTCCAGATCTATGCAGACTAGGAAACAGAGGTGTCTCTGCTTGAAACTGGGATTGCTTTCAGCCTCTTGCCCCAAACTTCCTAGACTTGAGCTCAGTTTTTACAAAGACTTTTGCAGCCCTAACCAGCATTGTGTGTGGGTAAATCATAAGCCATCATTTTGAACCTATTTCCATGTTTGAACGTACACTGGGTGCCAGACCGTCAGCCTGATCTTGCAGCCATTAGGGATGGTTTCACAGCATTGAAGAGTAGTAGTCAGTGCACAGTTGACCTCAGCAGTGATGCACGGCTGATGTTTTATCAGAGGTGCCCCGGTTGTACAATGTGCTGAATGCTGCCTGAGACCTACTGTTGAGCAAATATTAGTTAAGTTTTCAAACCCTGGCAGTTTTCTTGCTGTTGACGGGAGGGGTAGGAAGCTTCAGACTAAGGAGGAGCAGGGTCTCAGGGTGCAGACAGATGATTGAGTTACGACGACTCCTCCAGTCGCCGCCTGTCAGACTCGCCATGGTAGCTCACAGCTCGCACGGGCTCTGCTGAAGGGTGGCAGCAGATAGACGTTGGGTTGTTGATGATGCTACCAACCTCGGCCATCTGGTCCACCCATCTGAGGGATGCGACTGCTCCAGGGCAGAGAGACTTATCTGCTCCCCATGCAGGCACCGTGCCGTCACTGTTTTCAGCCCCCAGGGCTTCAAGCCTGGTCCACATCTCTGAGGTTGTTACTTTGGTTGGTTTCAAACCAATTAAGAAGTGGGGCTGGTCAGAAATAAACCCTTCTCAAAAGTTCTTCCTAAGCTATCTGCTTGAGCTGAACATCTTTTAAATTACAGTGGCCCAGCTTTGCTGCATCTAAACAACCAGTATGCATATAAATTGGATCAAAGAAACTAGTCATTTACTCTGACTGTCTTGTTGGGCTTCTCTTTTGCATCACGTGGGGGTGAAAACCTTTAAAAGCCTTGAACCAGTGTCCTGCTTTGAGCTGGGCCAGAGCTGGTTTCTTTCCAGCAGCTAGAACAGAGCTGGGTTCAGCTGGGATGTGTTAGGAGAGAAATGTTGATAACATACTGATGTTTTCAATTGTTGCTGGAAGTTGAAGGACTTTGTGTTTGTCCGTCTGCAAGCACAAGATTTCAGGGGGTGAGGAATATTGCAATGAATCAGCTCCATGGGCATTGGGCTCTGCCAAGGGGCTGTTCCATCTCCTGTCCCCCATGGGCAGGAGATCCATGAGGGGCTCTTCCTCTCTTGCTCTCTCTAGCTCTCGCTCTCCTGGGATTGCGGTTTTGGTTCGGGATTGTCGCTCCTCCAATCGGCGGGTGGTGAGCAATGGCACTGGGCATCACTCATTTGTGCATTTTATTACTATTATTATTATCATTATTATTTTAATATCATCATTATTTTAAGTTTTATTTTATTTCAATGACTGTTCTTATCTCACCCTATGAGTCTCCTTCCCCTTGCCCCTCAATTCTCTCCTCTGTCCCCTGGGTTGGGGAATGAGTGAGGGGCTGGGTTTGGCTGCCAGCCCAGTACCAGCCCAGTGCAACCACCACAACTAGAATACACAGGGTTTTGGAGTTTTATTCACTCAGATAAAGTTAAATACAATACAGTGATCTTAAATCCTTGTGATGACAAACTAGTTTAAATAAACTGCTCCTGAAAATCAGTGTATAAAAAACTCATTAATACACAAGGCTTGAAAATGGAATGATACAAGAGGTTGGAGCTTTGTTTTGATATTTTACCATCACAAAGGTAATGGTTCACATCTAATGAGAAACATGGCCTGAAGTAAGTTATGGAAGTAATTTTCTCATATTTTAATAAATGTGTAAATCCAGAACTCAGTCTACACGTGAACAACCATATTAATGAAATGAATGTGAAACAATCAGGTAAATAACTGTTTTTATATGTTAAGTATCAAATACAACAGGGTAAAATGGCATTACTTCTTCATTGCTTCTCTTTGAACAGTGAATGGAAAACTTATATTACAGCTTTATGCAAATCTCATGCTGGTGATGATAGTCAGTTTCCTTATATTTCATTTTATATCTACAGAATGAGAGAGAATTTCCCAGGTTTGACATCAAGAAGGGCAAATCCTCTGCTCATTTCTGGATGTTGGCTGGACAAAGACCAAGCATTTATTTAAGAAGCTGCCGCTGTTTTATCATATGTGTGCACCAATTTGTCAGCCTATGAATTAATTTTTATTAAAAGGCCAGGCTTAAAACAAAAACCAACCAACAAACCACCAACCAGAAAATGAGAAAAGCTGAGTGTTAAGCTCTGCACCTCACAGATGGACGTGGAGTCTGATGCCCTTGTTATTTAAACACAGACAGCTGGATTTCCACTTCAGCCAGAGGATAAGACAACACTCACTCTTCCTGTCCTTTGAAGCCTCAGCTTCAACTCTTGCAACCTCTGAGTGACTTCAGGAAGGAAAAGTCTCTCCACAGGCAAGGTCTCTTGAGTAAGAGGGTATGTAAACTGAAACTTTTGGGGTCACACAAACTCATGGAGATAACTCTCTTTGTGGCTAGGGAATGGTAAATTGTGATTTATTATTGCAAGCAACCAAAAGAGAGGAGGAGCAGCTCCTCACTAAAATGCTGCTGCCACATGCATGCTCCTTCGCCAAAAAAGTATGTGCATGTGTGGCAGAAAACCAAATTACACCAAGCAGATCACAATATAACACCTTAAAAGCCTGAAAAAACCAGTAAAACAGGGGGAGAAATACTGGATAATTTAAAATCAAGCCTCTTTATCAGACATTGGACACACCATCAGATATCAAACAAAGTGTTCCACCCACTCATGAGATGGGGAAGTAGCAGCACAGCTAAGAAGGCTCCATGGAGAAGATCCTTCATACTCAGAAGGGCTTTGTGAAGCAGCCTGAAGGTTCTAATATGACAAATGATTCAGATAAAGATCTTCCAATTCAGAGTACAGAACAGACTCTCATGAAGAGTACACATTCATAATTAAATATTTGGTTCATGCCCTGTGCTGGCAGCCGCCAGGCACAGCTCTACTGGCCAAGGAAGACACCAGGCATGGATCTCCTGTCCCTCAGGTCTGGAGAGCCACGGCACTGCTGCAACACACAACCCAGCATCCCTGGACATGGAAACGGTGTGGGGGACTGGGATGTTATCTTACTGCCATGAAACCTTTCCTCATTCATCTTCCTGGCTTGCTCAGTGATCTTGGACCAACCTGGTCATCAGCTTGCTCACATCATTTATTGCTGAGTAACGCTCCAGGAGAACCTGTGTGCTACTGGCTCTGCATCACCCTCAGCATGAGCCTGGTAGTCAAACACCACAAATCATCCCTGAGTACTTATGACACTAGTCAGAGAAGTGATGTCAAGTAGTCATGAGTCAACAGAAGAACGAGGAGTGTCACCTCTTAGCATAACGAGTGCTGACATGACTACGTGTCAGGACAACGTGATGCTGCACAAAACCAACAAAAAATCCCAGCTTCTCATGTAGGAAGGTACTCATTTACCACACTCAGTCCTTCTCTGGTGAAATAACTTAAACCCTCGTACTCAGGAGCCTCAAAGAGAGACTCTGGCATGTTAAGAGCAGCACCTGTTTATTCTCATGGTTGTTAGGAAATGGATAAACTGTCCTGAAAATTTTGGATCAGACTCTGCCTTTGGTGGTTGTACCCAAGTTGCTGGACCATGACTTCTCCATAGCTATCATCCAACCCACACTGGTTAGCTCCTGAAACCAGGCTACACCAGTGGGTAAGTTGGGATGGCACAGAGAGCACTGGGCAATCCTCCCCTCTCACAATGGGGAGAGCCAGCCGGGTAGGGCTGCTACTGAGAATGTATCCGGGCCACCAGGTAGGACCTAAAGAAACAGCAGCCACATCATAGTTGTGGTGTAGAACTTCCTCCCAAGGGGAAGAGGAGGGGCAGGCGCTGATCTCTTCTCTCTGGCCACCAACGAATGCCAGGAGCAGAGGAAATGGCAGGAAGATGTGGCAGAGGAGGGTGAGGTTGGCCATGAGGAAAAGGTTCTTGAGGCAGAGGGTGGTGGAGCACTGGAACAGGCTCCCCAGGGAGGTGCTGATGGCACCAAGCCTGACAAGATTCCAGAAGCACTTGGCCAAGGCCCTCAGGGACATGGGCTGAATGTTGGGATTGTCCTGTGCAGGGGCAGGAGTTGGACTGATGATACTTGTGGATCCCTTCCAACTCACAACATTCTATGACTCTGTGATCCTGTGACCACGGGATCTCCAGGGAGTTTGTCAGGATGCCACAAGACCTTGAAGATCAGCCACCGCTGCACTAAGGCAGAAGCGATGTCTGCTAAACTTTCTGTGCTCTCCAAAGTTTCTGGTGTGCTTTGAAAAAGACCTGCTGTGGATTTAATTACTTACCCATCTTTTTAAGCTAAGAGCTCATCATTTTCAACTTCAGAAGTCCCACTTCAAAAAAAAAAAAAAAAAAAGAAAATCCACAGATATCATGGAAAGCAAAAGACACTGTGTGAAACCTGCAAATTCTGTCCCTCATCAATAAAAATTCAAAATGTTAAAAACAAGGGATAAGGTAGACAGTCAGTTCTCCTTTTCAGTCCCTCTTCCCCAAAGCATTTCATGCCTGCTTTGTGTTACATATCTACCAAATGATAAGCTCCTTGAAAGAGAACCATTTTCCTTTTGTTTGGTCCTGAACACACAGTTGGAAGTTCAAGCATCTAGCACACAGAGAAGCATTCCTGTATGCTCTTTGCCTAATTTTAAAATAAGTTAAATAGAATATACATAATAGCCATTTAGTTAGATCAAAGGCAGCTGGAGCCACCCTTGGTGTTTATTTCCAAACCATTACACATCACTAGCAAGATATTCCCCATGACCCTCTGATCTCTTAAGGTTCATAAGCAATGCTAAAACCAAAAGCAACCACGAGGTTTACTGCTGCTTCTTTTCCTCCAAGTCCCTCTTCAGTGATGAAACACACCTGGATAGGTTTTCCATGTCTTTATTTCACTACGAGCACCACCACCACAGCTTTCTCAGGGCAGAGCAAGGTCCTGGAGAGCAACTCCCTACCACAAGGAGTCTGGTTGAATCCTACCACTGGTCGAAAGTCACCACACAACCGGACCATGACACCAAATACTGTCCACAGCTCCTGTCTCCCAGATGAGCTGGGAGCTCTAACTGAAGCCCTTGATATCCAGGTCTGTCCTGTTACAAGGATGAGACCCCCAGTCACATCTCCAGTACTTGGATAGATAAGCCCACTCACTGGACATGGACCTGAAAGGAGGGAGGTGTAACAATGGAGTGCACCAGTTTATAACACACTTTAGAAATGCATACAGTGCTAAATCACAGTTCAATCTACACACACACACACATTTAAACCCTTATAGAAGTCCTTTTAAGCTGCCCCAAGAAGAATTGTTACACCAAGATAAATGCCTCGTTATGAGGTTCATAGAATCCCAGACTGGTTCAGGTTGGAA
>NW_010312426.1:0-2205 GCF_000700745.2 Antrostomus carolinensis
TAATAATAATAATAATAATAATAATCCAACACAAAAACTTTGGTAAAAATATTAAGAGACATAAAGGAAAACATAGAAATACAGCACTTCTCAGTTAATTCATCTTCACACTGGTTGTATGTAGGTAAGGTGATGATTAGAATCCAATAACAAATGTAGGAACGCACTAGTAAAAACTATGCGTCCAGGGTACTGGCAGAAGTATTTTGTGATTTGAAATTAACAAAAATGGAATTGTTCGGGTTTTGATTTGGGTTTGTTTGGGTTTTTTTTTTTGTTGTTGTTGTTGTTGTTGGGGTTTTTTTTGGATTTTTTTTGTCAGATAGTTAATAGATGAAGCTAAAATATATTAAAAATTAAAAATATTTTTTCCCCAGTTATTTTTCTGTTTTCTCTATTTTTAAAGGAAAGAAAGGACAAAGGGGCAAAGAAATAAAATTTTTAAAAACCTATTTGAAAATAAAAAATAATATCAGGGAGAGTCCACTAATATCAAATAGTGGGGGTTTTTTTACACTTTTTCCTGATTTTTTTTTCTTTATATGCAAAAAGCTAACATATTACCAAAATTTATTGAAGAAAATTCCCCTCCAAATATATTTTAAATATTAAAACAAGTTACTGTTTGATCAGCCCTGCTTAAAAACCAGGGGAAAGTATGTTACTTAAACATCTACTTTTTTCCATCTTCCTTTTAGAGACTGTCAGTTTGCTTCTCTGAGTATTCTATACTGCAGTCAACCTATGACAAATAAATTGAGGTGGCTCTGCAGTACATGGTCAGGTGGTTTCTTTGCATCTCCTTTACTGTGTCTATCTGCATAATTTCACTATAAATTTTAAAGAATTGAATTTAATGTACTTCTACTTCTTAAAGGATTATAATAATTTTCTATTTGAACTACAAGTATGATCACAGAAAAAAGAACTAGTTAAGAGGATTACTAGTAGGACTGGATTTACACTAAGAGGCCAATGTCAGGCCAGGGTTTCAGCCTTAATTTTGACAGGTCTTGGTTTCATGGCTTAGAAGTCAAACCTTCGACAGTTTTAAATGTATCCTTTTGTAATGACACAGTATATCCATAAAAGAAAGTTGAAAGGCGTTCACAAGGCAAGGCCTGGGAACAGAGTAATAGCAAATCTACAACTCAAAAAACTCTCACTCTCAGAAAGGCTATTATGGCTATAAATGCAGGAAATAAGTAAGATACAGTAAGGAAATAAAAAGAGCCTTTCAACTACTATATGGTGAGAATACAAAAATCTTTTGAGAATTAAGATGTGTCAAATTGAAAAGTATAAAGGAATAAAATTGGGACAGAGGAAGGAAGGACTGAAGATCTGTATATAAATGCATTTCTAATTACTTTCTAGAAAAGCCAGTACATTTCTGACCCTGCTATAATTTTTTTCTTTAACTTGTTTTAATTGCAGACTGAGTTTGTGAAGATTCATAGGAGAAGGTCTTTTCTTCTACATTTGTGCAAGCCATATTTGTTACATGATTAGCTATGGAAATAATGTTCATCACAGTTAATGAGTAATGATTAATAGTGGACACAATGAAGACATACTAAGCTAGAACAAAATAAAGAAAAAAAGTAAGAATGAAAATACAACACTGTATGATAGTTACATCACAAGTGTTTTGCTGTACTAAATTAGAATCCGAATTTATTTATTTTCAAGCATTTTCATGAAATCCATAACATGCACTTAATAAGAAAATAAGAAGTTTTCATTTAAATCATATTGAATCATATGTTTGAGTAGTTCTTCAAGTAAGCCACTGTCAGAGTCCAATACTCTCTGACCAGATTGTTTTATTAGTCCACACATGGAAGGTGTAATGTTTAATATCAAATTTAATTATTTAAAGATAGATGGTCTTGCATGGGACTTTTGATTTAGCAGAGTTATACAAAATAAAAATATTGTGCATAACAATAAAAATATAAGCTAAACTTGCAAAATATAGCAAAAATTGCAATGTGCTGTTCAATCAGAGTACCAATATGATCCCCGTTACTGGTCTCTATAATATACTCACTGTCACAATGCTGGATGTCCCCAGTCACCACTAAGGAAAATGTGGGTTGAAACCAGATCAAGTCCCTTGCTCTCTTTAAAATTCTTTAGCTAGTCGTCTGGGTTTTTATGCTCTCTATTGAGTTTAGCTACAGGACTGGTGCTTAAGGCAGG
>NW_010312427.1:0-231 GCF_000700745.2 Antrostomus carolinensis
GTTTTGGGGTTGTTTTTCCATATTTCAATAGCGATTACAACTTCAAAAAGCAAATGTGAGGAGCGGATCTGTGCTGTGTGGCTGTCCCCTGCGCGCAGTGTCTCAGCACTGGGTGGTCCTGCAGCTGGTGACATGTCCCTGGCGTTGGCAGGAGCAGCCCCGTTGGGTCGCTGGGTCGCCGTGAGCTGGGCCGGCGCTGGCGGGGGGGGCAGCGGGAGCGTCGGCCGGGGG
>NW_010312427.1:317-4992 GCF_000700745.2 Antrostomus carolinensis
CACCTGATCTTCACCCGGGAGATGTTGCTCCAAAGGTCATCCATCATAACACCAGGAGGTGAGGGAGCTTGATTGTGCCCTGGTCACTGGGTGGAGCGAGGGTAGATCAGGTAGGGGTTGGTTTGACTGGTCCGTCAGTTCAGCCGTTGGAATTTGTGCGTCCCCGGTTGTTTGGGATTTGGACAAACCGTGGATTTCCGTTGTTTTGTTTGGAGGACAATGACGAGATTTGCTTCTGTCCTTTCTCTGGAGAAGACAGCGCCTGCAGGTCTGGCTCAGCGAGGTCGTGTGGCACTGGCAGGGCAGCGATGGGGAGCAGGAGGGAACACGTGGGGACGAGATGGGACATTGCTACTTAGGTCCTTTTTGGTGCAGCAGTTCCTTTTAACAGTGGGCCGCTGTGGAGCACTGTTGACCTTTGTCAGACTTGGATGAAGGTGCTAAAAGGGGCAGCTGCTCTGCAGATCACTTGTGGATGAAGCTGTTTTTGGGTGGAAATGCATCTTCCCCTCTGAGCACGTCCATGTCCGAGCTGTGACCTTGAGCATGGAGGTCCTGGGCCAGTTTGGAGGTGGCAGTGATGATGCAGACACATCCCGGGGTTGAAATACTCTCCCAAAGTACAACTCAAAACTAACTGCGTGAGGAGGGCTGCAGTGCAGAGCTGCTGCAAAGCCTCACGCGTGGCTTTGTTGGGAACCTGCCGATCAGAAACCATCCCCACCCCGTGTTGGAAGCGTGGGTGGAAGGGGGGAGCGTGCATCAGTCCCGTGGTGAGGCACCATGTGCTGTGTGGTGACCTGTGCGTGCTCCTCTCGAGCAGGACGCTGCCTCCTGTGTGTTACTGGGGCAACTGGGAATCATTTTTCTGTCTTCAGAATAGTTTTTCTGTCTTCAGAAGTCAACTCGTGAGCTCACGCCGAGGGGCTGGGCAGGAAGGGCCAGCGTGTTGTCCTCCAGCGACTGCCGAGTTACCTGGCGGGATGAAGGAGCTTTGCCACAGTTGTGATTTGAGCAGGATCCCTTGGCAGGGCTGGGGAGGCCGTGGGTGAGCTGAGGAGGAACCTGCACCTCGGAGGTGTTCTCTGCTCAGGGGAGCCCTGTGTGCACCCCGGGAGATGGCCGGGCTGCGGGAGCGCTGCTCCTCCTGCTCCGCTCCTCTCCCAGCGCTTCCCCTTCCCCTCCGCTTTGGGAAAGCCCTTTCCTGGGCAGCAGCTCTTCAGTCTCTTCCTCGGTTCCTTATCCCCAAGAAGAAACTTTGAGGACCCACGCTGTCATGCTCCCAGCTCTGATTACAGAGTCCAGCTACTGAACGACTCAACCATGGTGTTGTTGGGATTTGTGGGTGTCCCCTGGGAGCTGGATCCATCCAGGCTCCTCTGCCTTTACCGGGACACCTCTCCCTGGGAATGCCGGCAGCTGTGGGCTCACAGCAGCTCCATCACTGCTGATGGGTTTATTTTCTTTTCAGTACACAGAAAGTGGAGAAGCTGAAGGTTTGGGACTAGCCCAGGTACTCACCATCCATCCCATGTGCTGATCAAAGGGAAACGCTCTGGGCATTGCGGGAAGCACAGAGAGCTGAATTTGAGGAGTGCCAGGGCTTGACTGTCACAGTCCTAAAAAAACCCAAACAAAAGCTTAAAACTAATGTGCAAACAATTCTTTCCCTCCACTCCTGTGTGCTGCAGAGGGGTTTTCACAGCGTGGGTGTAGGTACAGACCTCGGCAAACCCGGTGGTGGGGATAAGCTCAGCCTGCCTGGCACCGGCTCAGAGAGCGGCGTGTGCTCGGTTATCAACAATCAGACTTGTCCTGCAGCCCAGGGGTGTTCTGCTCTCCTGCAGAGGGTAAAACAGCCACAGCTGGAGTAAAAACGAGGGGGAAAAGCCAACAGCCACCTCCTCCCTAATGCAGTGCTTGGTGCTTTGCTGGTCACTTCAAGGCATTGGGGAAAGCTGTGGCTTTGAGGTAGCACCTTGTGATGCAGGTGCATCTCGCTGCGGTGGATGGAGACCTTTGCAGGGACACTGGAGACACAGAATCACAGAATGTTGGGGATTGGAAGGGACCTCGAAAGATCATCCAGTCCAGTCCTCCTGCCAGAGCAGGAACCTAAATGAGATCACACAGGAAGGCGTCCATTTGCAGGGACACTGGAGACCTTTATGGGGCTGCTGAGGGCTGTTTCCTCCCCCAGTTGAGGAGTGGCTGCTCATGGAGGTGCTCTGAGATGGTGATGGTATCACAGGAGGGTTCCATCACTGGTTTATGCCACCACTCAACAACTGTGGATGGAGAGCAGCTGCCTGATCCTGGGTGGGAGGTAAGTTCAGGTCTGGGCTACCTCATCTCTCGCAGCAAGGCTTCAGCTTTATTTCTGAAGACACTTTATTCTCTGTGTAGCTGCAGTGCAGCACTTGAGTTTGACCAGAGGGAACAACAGGAAACAAATGTCAGGTTTCCCCCACTTTATTTGTATATATATGTATTTACACACACACACGTGTAGTAAACAGTCATTAAATGTGTCACACACACTCCAGAGCTGTAATTAGAA
The DNA here is from genome assembly GCF_000700745.2 of Antrostomus carolinensis. NCBI lineage: Eukaryota > Metazoa > Chordata > Aves > Caprimulgiformes > Caprimulgidae > Antrostomus > Antrostomus carolinensis. Next base: position 2,878 of record NW_010312427.1, read on the forward strand.
TACTTCAATAAATAATGTAAATTCTTTTCGCCAGTCCATTTGACTCACTGTGTGCAACCACTGCCTGTTGTTCTTCTTTCTGGTGAGGGTTTCTCCTTCCTGAACTGCTGCATCTGTGTCCCTCAGGACCCTTGGGGGCTGTAGCACCCGTGTTGCTGGGGACAATGTGATTTTGTCCCCGTGCTGCATCTCTCAGCTGCTGTGCGTGGCTGGAGGAACCAGGCTGGAAAGTTTGCCTCTCCAAAGCTGGGTCATGCAGCACAGACATTCCTGATCCGTCTTTAATTCTGTCCGAGGGTGCTGGGTGGGTGAGGAGCTGCTGTATTGTACAGTGAGGTGTGACTTAAGGTTGGACTCGATGATCTTAAAAGTCTTTTCCAGTCTAGGCAATTCAAAGGTATTGAAGAGTCGTGTAGACACAGTGCTGAGGGACATGGGTTAGTCATAGGGGACTGGTCAGTGTTGGGTTCATGGTTGGACTCCATGAGCTTCAAGGGCTTTTCCAATCCAGGCAATTCTGGGCTTCTGTGACTTGCAGTGCTGGAAAGGTCTGTGAGTTGGGTTTTTTATCACTTGAAGGTGTCACACGCAGGTTCCTGGACTGGTTGTACTGAGACACACTGAAATACTTAGTAAAGTGCAAAAAATCAGACTGGGCTTGTACCACCCTGAGCACCTACCTTGTGAAAGAGCTGCAGTTTATTTTCACTGTGTCCAAAGTCAGGTTCCCTTCATAGGAAGGTACAGGTGTCAGGAAAGTCGTTGGGAAGATGGAGAGCGGGTCACCCTCGAGCTCAGGGTGGTCAGCAGTGCTGGTCCCCGGGAGCAGGTACGCGGTGGCTGTGTCAGTGACGGGGTTGGTGATGTAGTCTACAACGCCCTGCGTGTGCTCCTCTATCCTCTGGTAGAGGTCGGGAAGCTGCTGCTCATACACCTCCCCATCAGCTGTGCTGGGGAGAGCCTCATACCCCAGCTCCTCCAGCCCCGAGCTGCTCTCCAGCACCCAGTCACCATTCCTGCTGAAGAAGAGCTTGTCCTGTAGGGCCAGGGGCTTGGTCTTCACAAAAGCTTCTTCTATTTCTGTTGTTTCAGGCTCTTCAAAGCTGCTGGCACTGTGCAGGAACAGGCTGGAGGGCTCGCTCAGCTCGGCCTGCGGGGAGGCACACGGGGCAGCGATTAATTATTATATTAGGTGATCAATATCCTGTCCCCAAAATCCAAGCGTCCCTCCACGCAGCAGCTAAGGCTGCTGAAAAGGGAAGGTCTCTGCCTTGTTCCTGCATTTAATTTGCTCGATACATCCTACAGTCTAACATAGAATCATGGAATCATCTTGGTTGGAAAAGACCTTTGAGATCATCGAGTCCAACTAAAAACCCAACACTGCCAATCCCACCTCTAACCCATGTCCCTGATGTAACCTAATCAGAGGTGTCCTATGCTAATAATTCTTTTCCTGTAGAAAACCTGAGATGAAAATCCTTGTAGATTTTTTGCACATGGATAAGAAAATGTAAGAAGGTAAGGGACATTTGGGTTTTATTCATTTGAGAAAAGAAAGTGAGAACAGAGCTTATCTGCTCTCAGAAATTGCTGGGTTTGTTCCATTAAGGGATCACTGACTGATGTTTTCAGTTGCTGCTGGAAGTCCAAGGTCATCGTGTTTTGCCAGTTTGCCAGTGCAAAGGACTTTGGGGGGGGGAAGCGCAGTAATTAGCAAACCCCCAATTGGCATCTGGCTCTGCCAATGAGATATTCCATCTCCTGTCCCCATGGGCAGGACATTGCCCAGGGCTGAGCGGGAAGCTGGGGATTCTCTCGGGGATGGCTCGGGCTCTGGCTCTCCCGGGATTGCGGGTTGGGTTTGGGGACTGTCTGTGCTCCGGGATCGCTGGCTGGGACAGGCTGGGCATGGGTGGGCGGGTGGTGAGTGACTGCACTGGGCAGCACTCATTTGCATATTCCCTTATTACCGTTATTGTCATTATTATTTTAAATTTTATTTTATTTCAATTATTAAATTGTTTTTATCTCAACCTGTGAGTTTTCTTACTTGTACCTTTCTAATTCTCTCCCCTCCTCCCTGGTGGGGGGAGCGCAAGTGGCTGGGTTTTG
>NW_010312427.1:5038-5719 GCF_000700745.2 Antrostomus carolinensis
GGGATAGAAATGAAAAAAAAAAAAAAAAAAAAAAAGGTAAAATGAATAGAATTTACCTTCCTGGAGAGGTAGTTCTTGGCCCACGTCGCGTTAGCTGGGTCTGGGATGGCTTTGCTGTGCCACTGCGGCACGAGCGCAGAGAGGAGAACGTGTAACCTGCAGGGGAAGAAGCGCGGTGAGCAGCGTGGGTGCTGGTACCACTCACCTGGGACGTGTCCCTTGTGCCCGTGGTTACCGAATCATCAATCAGGGGACCTGGCGGGGTGGGGAGCACAGCAGTGTGGGCTGGTGGGGCAAAGCAGCTCTTAAATGCTGCCCAGCACCCTCCTGTGATGACTGTCAGCAAGGGATGGGTGGACACGGCCGTGAGCCCCAGCGCTGGAACATCTGGCTGGGGACACTTTGTGGCTTTAAAGGAAAAGAGTCTTTAATCTCAGGGTTTAATTTCTCTCCCAGGTTAATTGCTAAGGGTTGGACACCTGCAGCTTTGTTTTGGTGGCAGCAGAATTTAAGCTCTAGGTTAAAAATTCATCTTAATTTACTCCAATTCTGTGAATTGGAAGGATTCAAGGAAGTTGTAGTTCCAATTGGGCTTCAATTGGAAGCCCAAGGAAGTTGTGGATGCCCCCTCCCTGGAAGTGTTGAAGGCCAGGTTGGATGAGGCTTTGAGCAACCTGGTCT
>NW_010312427.1:5758-7936 GCF_000700745.2 Antrostomus carolinensis
GGTTGGGACTGGATGAGCTTTGAGGTCCCTCTCAACCCAAACCATTCCATGATTCTGTGATTCTATGAATTCCATAGAAAAAAAAATCATAATATTTATAAAATAAGGGTGGATTTTAAGCTCAATAGATGTTCTTGTTATCATTTGTATACTCTGAAACCTTTATTCAGAACAATCTTCGCTCTTCCCCAAGGTGTCCCAGGAGGACATGACCATCCCTTCTAACAACCCCATGTTTTCCTGGAAGGTAACAGATGGATCCACTCACACTTTTCTTGCCGGAGGCATGGAGCAAATACAGGCTGAGAAGATGAAGAAGCTGCAGGTAAGCACCACAGTCATCCAGTCCCCAGCACCTGAAACACAGAACACCCATCAGCCATCTTTATTTTAAAAAATAGACATTTTAAAGCTGCTAGTTGAAATGGGACAACAGTCGTGGTGTGTCTGGTGTTTGCGCTCACAAAACATGCCAACGATTTTTTGGTTTAACATCAGGGATCTGGATGGACTGTTGGGGACAATAGGACTTTGTGACATAAAGGTGTCTACTGGTATCTTTGGAGATCCACAGTCCACAACCTAAAATATGAACTTGTTGATCTCTGTTTATCATAGAATCATAGAATAGTTTGGTTGGAAAAGCCCTTGAAGCTCATGGAGTCCAACCATGAACCCAACACTGACCAGTCCCCTATGACTAACCCATGTCCCTCAGCACTGTGTCTACACGACTCTTCAATCCCTCCAGGGATGGGGACTCCACCACTGCCCTGGGCAACCCCTTCCAATGCCTCAGAACCCTTGCAGCAAAGAAATTCTTCCTCACATCCCATCTCAACTGCCCTGGCCACAACTGGAGCCCATTTCCTCTTGTCCTGTCCCTTGGGCCTTGGTTGAACAGACCCACCCCCACCTCTCTCCACCCTCCTCCAAGGGACTTGCACAGAGCCACAAGGTCTCCCCTCAGCCTCCTTTTCTCCAGGCTCAACACCCCCAGTTCCCTCAGCCACAAGGGAACTCAGCACACTTGTGCTCCAGACCCTTCCCCAGCTCCGTTGCCCTAGGTTCTTCCAGTACTGAACCAAACTTTGACAGAGGACACAGACATGGGGTGGTAATTAATTAGAGTAATTAAAGAAGAGCAGGAAAATCATTCCCAGCCTGTGGAGAATGGAGGACCAAGGGTTAGGACCTCTCCTGGCTCCCACCCTGGCAGACACTCGTACTTTCCAAGCAGACGAGCTGGCTGTTGCCCCCGGGTCCCTCTCCGGCGGCCGTCGATGCCGTCACCCACAGGGCGTAGGGCTCCCCGCGCCGCAGCCGGGTGACCAGGAATGAGCGCGGGGCGGTGGCGTTGGAGATGGCTGGAAGGAAAAGGGGGAGAAGCAAATGGCACATCTACAGCTCACATTTACTGCATTTAACTGCCATGAGCAAGGGTTCCAGAGCTTGAACCATGGAGAGGTATCTCTGATTTCAATTAATTTCCTGTTCCATGTTACTGAAGCTCTGGTGGGGCTATAAAAGACCTGATGCTATAGGGGTGACCTGGGCTGTTGTATAGAGGGGACACCCAGGGTTGTGTATCTCTGACTACTGTAGCTTGATAAGTCAACGTTTCAACCTAAAATGAGGTTTGTGTGGTAGGACTATGAAACATCCATTAACAACTGCCATGCAACATCTGCATAAAATTAAGAAAAAACCCATTTCATAGAGTCATTGAATGTTGTGAGCTGGGAGGGACCCACCAGGATGATGGAGTCCAACTCCTGTCCCTGCACAGGACAATCCCAACATTCACACCATGTCCCTGAGGGCACATGTTGGCCAAATGCTGCTGGAATCTTGTCAGGCTTGGTGCCATCAGCACCTCCCTGGGGAGCCTGTTCCAGTGCTCCACCACCCTCTGCCTCAAGAACCTTTTCCTCATGGCCAACCATTTCTTAGGGTGGAAGCCTGGGAGGTGGGCAGATGGAGTGAGAGAGGGCTTGGGTGGGAAATGCAGACTGGTGTGGGAATGCAGTGGGTGCTACTGAGCATGTCTCATATGCAGAGTATGTGTTTGTTGGACAGGACTTGTAGAAAATCTCTTATTTTACCCTGCTAATAATGACAGGAGTTTGCACTGGTTATGGCTTAAGAAAATTAATAATAATAATAATAATAATAATA
>NW_010312428.1:0-7427 GCF_000700745.2 Antrostomus carolinensis
GACGGGAACCCCCCCGAGCCCGCTCCCTTCCCAGGGGAGAGCAGCACAGCCTCCCTGGGGGGCAATAAACCCTGTCATTGCAGAAAAAAAGCCCCAAAACCCCGCAATCCTTCTCTTCCAGGCTGCTGAGAGCATTTCCCTGCTTGTGTCCCACCTGCCCCGGAGCCCTCTGCACCCAAAAAAGTCCCTTGACCCCAAGATCTTGCCGGAGCGATGGCGCAGGGGTGGTGTCCAGGGGTGCCAAGGCTGAAGAATCACCTCAGCAGAACCAATTTTCAGGCTGTTTCAGGGTTAACAGGGTTTTCTCTATTGCCAGGGTTACAGGAATTGAACTCTCTCCGCAGTTTATTTTAATTATAACTAAATAATACAGCATTAGAGAGCACCGAAGGAATCTGAAAAGGAAAGAAGAGGAAGGGAAGATACTGAAGTTGGGTCATTCCCAAGGCTTTGGGTCTGCGAGGTCCAGTGACTCATGGGGAGAAAGGGATGCGGCACGGATGCTGCACGGCAGCAGAGCTCATGTGCACGGTCGTGAATCGCAGGTCAGCTCTTACTGACTTATCTGTGGGGAGTAAGGCTGAAAATATTTCTAAAACCATTTGCTTTTTTTCTCTGGAGGGAGATAAAAGTAAATATGAATCATTCTTTTAAAAAAGTTTGAGAAGTGTTTTGTTCTGAGAAGATATATGTATTTTTAATTTTTTAATTTTTTTTTTTTTTACACGAAGAAGCTCGCAGGAAACTTCAGGAGGTTTTCATATGGGCTTGTAACCTCTTTGAAGCTGGAGACTTTTTTATATACATATAGCACTTGCGTAACAAGGTCTTAACTGTGAATGGGATTCCTAGGTGGAGTTGCAATAAACTGATTAATAGTATCATTCATGGTATCATACCTCATTCATATGTTTGCCATAAGTAAAGGGGAATACATTGGCAGGGATATAATGGTTTTGACTTTAAATACGAGACTCTTGGGGGAAAGTTACAGCTGATGCATGCAGCAGCAATGGGCAGTGCAATTGGTAAAGGTACAAAAAAGGCTCCAGAAAGTAATTTTTGAACCAGAAGGTAGCAAAAACCACCTCATGAAGAGGTGCTGCTGGGCAGGTGTATGGCACAGAAAAAGGAAGGTAGGTAATGTCACCCAGCTAGTCAAACCACAGATGGAAAATAGGGAGATGTGTCTGTCAAGGGGATGGGTCAGGGACTGATCCTTATTTATTCAGGAACAAGTACTCACAAGCAGGGTTTGGTTTTTTTAACCTGGAGGCAGATTAAAAATAAATGGTTTTTGTCACTGAACACTCGTGGGACAAGGTGCTGAGAAGGCCATGCAGGGTGCAGAAGGGAATGAATGCAAAACAGTGGTCAAAGGAGAAATAAATGTCCTGGCCGTGGGCTGCAGCTGCTTGGGTGCATTCGGAGCCTCAAGAGAAGAGACAAGTAATGGGTCAGTATTTCCTATAAGGCTGCTTATTTAATTTGAGAGCAAATAATGGGTCGATATTTCTGCTTATTTCATTTGAGGAATATGTTCTTTAACAGCTACCAAGTAGCTGAAGTATGGAGAAATATGTGGGGTGATAAAATATGCCCCAGCGTTTCACGGTACCGGCATCCCCATGATTAGCTAAACCGAGACATTTAGTTTATACCAAGAAAATATTAACCCTCGGGAGCAGGCAGCGTGGCTAACGTAGCGATCGCTTGGGCTGTGTCCCTGCCCAGGCTGAAATGCTCCCTGGCCAACACTGCTCCTATTTTTAGTCCCTGCGCTATGAAGAGCCCTCATTTCACGGTACCTGAATTTATGCTTTACAGGCAGAGACCTGGGAGCACGTTTATCATGCGGCTGTCATCGCTTTTGAGGAAACGGACTCAGCGTGCATCGGATGTTGTCCTAAAGCCACCCAATAAGGGGAGTGTAGCGTGGCCTTTCACACTGGGACAGCATGCTGCTGCGCGGCACAGGCGATGCTGCAAAGGACAAACTGACAGAGAGACCGACCCAGGGTGATTTTTACTCAGGGATAAATGATACCCTGAATTTTCATTTATTAAATTGCGCTCTGTCTTGTTTACATTGTTTCACAGGGAGATGTTTACCCTCCTGAAAAGCTAAAATGTTTTCTCTAGTTGCAACATAAAAGCCTAGGAGTGAGTATTGTCACCGGAGATAGTGTTACAGCCTTAGCAAGGTGACACTTAAAAACTTCATCAGCCTCCAAGAATTTCGGAAATAGTGATGAACAAAGGTAGCAAGTGTTAAGAGCAGGCGATGCTTGCAAGAAGTGCCCTTACAAGCAGCATTTTCAAGAGCTTTTTTCTGTTTCCAGTTATCATGAGAGCTGCACAGCTCAGACCATTTTTAAATAATTACACTTAACATTTAAAAAACCCTCCCGCGCTAAAATAAATTTTAGCTAATACGGTTTTACGCTTTGCAGCCTCATATGATGCTCAATCTTTCTCGTGCGACTGTTGGAACAAGTCAAATTCCTGTATTTTGATACCCCGCATGTGATAAAGATACTTGGATCACTTAAGCCTGTACAAAACTGCAGTGCTCGCATGTCATTTATCTTAAAACCCTATTGTAGCTCTCGTAAAATGTAATTTCTTCAGTGAATGTAAATTTATACTGACAGAGGTGTTATAAAACATGGAAAATACTGGGGGGAAGGGGACTCAGCGTTTCCTTTATCTCTTCATGTATTTGTTAATGGGGATTTATTTCTCAGCTCGGCGTTGGTTCTTTGCAGATTACAGAGCTCTGATGCAATTAAAGGGACCCATTTCCAGTCTTCTTAAGCAGAACTTGCATTTGCAACAGGTGAGGAATGTGTGCTGGGGCCCTGAGAAAGCAAACTGGTTTACAGGCTGCAGTTTCCATATCGGTTCCTAAAGCTGCTTGTAGGAAATCACTCAGCTTAAGGAAGCTCCTGGGATCCCAGCCTCTACTTTCCCATTTCAAAATGCATGGGTAAGAAAAAACAATTTATATTCATAACCTTGAGTAAATAAATTGTCAGTTTAACTACACATTTTATTGTAATTAAGTGCTTCCTTGTAATAACCAACCCACACTATGAAGCGGTTTCTTAATATAACGGTTAACTAAGTTCTCGGATGTGAACAGAATTAGGAAGCTTTAAAAAGCACAGAACAAGTAATTTGGCAGGATGGTGTTGCATGGTTCTCAACATGTGGAAAAAAGGTTTTTGCTGAAGTACTTGATCCCTATTTTCTATAAATGCCACAGATATGTGGTCAGTATCTCACCCAGAATTTCCCAGTAGGATTTATACCCAGTATTAGCCTGACTCCACTCCCAGTGGCTTTGCCTAACTCTAAAGTGAACAGACCTGCAGCAGATTTAAACCTTCCCCAGCTTTCTAAGGACTCGCGGCTGTCACCTCTCCATAATGCGGCTACAATTAACTTTGCTGGAATTTCTATATTTAAGGCAGCTTTAAATTAGAGCCTGAACTTCCAGACGTGGATGCAGATGGTCTTTGCTACTGTCTGTACGAGCCCTTGGTTTTCGCACTAAAAAAGCCCACCCACGTTGACAAATTTGCCCTTTGCGGTCTGGCTTCAGTGCGGCCGGTAAAAATAGCGAGTGATACGGCAGACAGAATGGGCCCTAAACTATATGAAGGTATTTTTTGATAGCTTTTCTTAGCTCCAGACTAAAGAGCAAGGCATCGGATGTTGACAGATGGGGGGAATATACCAAGCAAAGGGATCTGTTACCGAGATGCCCATAAACCGACGGTTTTGCTGCCTTCCAGAATCTGAACTTTTCCCTTGGTTTTCAGTTGTATTTTGATTAAAGTGTAAATACCAGCAATTGGCACAGGTCAGCCGGTGTCAAAGCCACATGTCGAAGCTTTGTACAGGTTGGGTCTTTAGCATCGCTTTACTTGTCCATTAACTTTGTTAGGACTTCTGGGGCATAGCTCATTATTTTTACCGCTGTAACCAGCAGAGTCATCATATAATTATTTCCCTTTAAATCCAGGAGAACTTGTCTGGCCTATTGGGTGGGGAATTTAATTGCAAGAAGGCTCTGGAGGATGTTTGGTGCTAGATGGTAGCTGTACCGTTAGCATGTTACACCCGACACACACAAAAAGGAGAATCCAGACTCTAATCCATACCCCCAAGTCATGCCAGCTCGCCGGGAACCAAAGCACGCCCACACTCAAGTTGGAGACTTCTGTGCTCAGACAAGGAGGATTACGGACATCATATGACTAATTCTGCAATGACGGTATATGCTTAATCAGTAAAGGACTGCATTTTCTGTCTTTTTTTAACCCAGGACATAGCGTCAAAGGTCTGCCTGATGTTTGAGGCTCCTTTCAGGTATTTTCTTTGTTGAGATTCACTTAAGGTTATTCTGGCCACTAGCTTTGTCTTATGCCCTTGAGCGCTGCTATGCTTTTAGTGATGAGAAACTGGCATTCCAGTTCCCCTGAAATGCCAGACTGTGCTGCTCTCGCAGCTCGCAGAGGGACTTCCCTGAACCTCAGGTACAAAAGCTCTGGCTGTTGCAAAAGTCAGGAGAAGCAGAGTATTTTTGTAAGCAGACTATGGTACCAAACTGTAGACGTTCATCTTAATGTCCTGCTTTTGAGCTCTCTGCCTCAGTTTCCCTGTAACATACAAATACAGCATGGGTGATGCTTAGCTCTTAAAAAAAAAATGTATCTCTAACTTCCAAGAGTGTGCGTTGCTGCAATTTGAAGTCAGTACATCTTAAATTTGGTGGTAGGAAGATGTTTCTACCAGCCCATGTAACTTAATCATTCAAAACAGATTACTAAGTACCATGGCAGCAAAATCCCTTCTGCTTTAAATGTTTAAGACTGCCTGGATGCCTATCAGGAAAACATGCTCCCAAATTGGTGGTAGCACCACTGGTGACAATCCCGGTGACTGTGACAGCCTCCAGTAATGGTAATCTATTAATCTCTTGCTCTGTGCCTGTAAAGCACTCTGTCCTCCTTCCGTTAAATGCTGATGGTAAATAAATACAGGTCGCATCATCAGATGGTTTTGCGTGAGTAGAGGTTATCTCTACGTGAGATGGACGAGCTTTGCTTTGTGCAACAGCTGACGTTGCCGATACTGGTTGGGAGTGGCAAGCAAAGGGCAAGGTGTTAAATCTCCTCTGTGTTTGGAGTGTGTGTGGACCAGGTTAGGGCAGGCTTAAGTGCTGCACTCTTTTGGATGGCTGCCAGCAGATCCCACAGGGTTTTGCAACACCTAAAAAAGAGCCTGAGCCTGGGAGTACAACAGTCCTTGAATCAGCAGAGTGTGAACACTATGTTCAGTCACTGCCCTTAGACTGCTCCCTGACCCTATCTAAGTTACCATCCTCTGTAAAAGAAGATAGTGGGTATTTACCCACATTGTCTTCAGCTGTTGATGTTTTACCTGAAAATGCAATGCAGGTATTTTAAAGTCCATATGGTGGCTCCTGCAGCCCAGAGCCAAGGCCTGTTGTCTCTGCAGCTCCCTCACCTTCCTCCCTTCCCAAGTGTTTAATTGGCAGAACATCTTTCAAATTCCATTATTTTATTTAAAAAACTAGAGTTGGAGTTTTATAAACTGGTTGCAATTAAGCTTCGACAATGGGAAGGTTCATATGGAAGTGGCACGTCTGTGAAATGGCTTTGCCTAAGCTGGCCTGTGTTGGAGGGTTTACTTTCACTTCTCTTACCTGTGGCCTTGTGCCTCCTGACACACTCCAGGTATCTATGGAAGGACCAATAAAATCCATCCTGGAGTGTTTTGTGTATTTTTAGAATTTGTCCAGATTATTGGCCTTTGTCCCAGATTTCAGTGGTTAGGGTATAAGAATGCCTGGTGGGGCTAAGTGCTTCCTGCATTGCTCTCAGGAAGACTTTAATCAGGAAAAACACCCTCTCAAAGAAGGCAAATAATTAAGTTTTTTGTTGCAGATACTCTACTGCCATTAGCAGGAGGTGATAAACACTCAAGACCACAGTATAAATAGAGGAAGGCAGATGCACTAAGCTTTAAAGTGCAACATTATTGTGTTACGTGGTATTAAGTAATGAATTGGGTGTCACTAGCAAAGTAGTTTCCCTTTTGTCTTTATTGGGACCAGCGTTTGTTTTTACACCATAAAGTGTCTGTCTTTGCTGCTCATCGTGGGGAAATGCTGGTGTAAACCACCTGGAGGAAACTTGTTTCACATGCTAGGAGCTGGCAATGTGCAAGCAGGGAGCTAATGTTGGAAGGGATCTTCAGGTGTCATCCAGTCCATCCTCCTCCCTTTGGTAGTGTTTATTCAACCTGTGTCATTCCTGGGAAATGCTCATCCAACCTTGTCCCGCAGTACTCCAGGCTCCTAGGGCATCATAAGTTTCACCTGCAGAACATTTTCCCTTCTGCATAACCTCGTCCTTCCCTGCTGCAGCTTGGTCCTCACGGAGCACATGGGGGACTGATTGCTCCTGTTCTCTGTGCTCCAGCTTTTACCTGTTGGAAGACTGTCTCTCTTCAGAAGAGTCTGCCAAAGCCAAAACAGGCCAATTCATTTGTCCCTTCCTCATATTTCTGGCTGTGCAGCATGACCCTTGCTCCATCCCTTGGGCTGCTTGGCCATATCTCAGGGACTGAATTCCCTTAGAATCCTGGAATACTTTGGGTTGGAAGGAGCCTTTAAAGGTCGTCTAGTCCAACCCCCCTGCAGTGAGCAGGGACATCTTCAACTAGATCAGGTTGCTCAGAACCCCATCCAACTTGACCTTGAATGTTCCTGGGCATGAGGCATCTACCACCTCTCTGGGCAAACTGTGCCAGTGTTTCATCACTGTCATAGTAAAAAAAAATTCTTCCTTATATCTAGTCTAAACCTCCTCTCTTTTAGTTTAAAGCCGTCACCCCTTGTCCTATCACTACAGGCCCTTGGGCATCACAACTTTCACCATAGCCACCACAGTTGGTGTAGTCCTAGAGTCCCCATGCCGCCATCTCTGGCATAGGGTCCTCAGCTCTGGTGGGCTTCTCTCAGTTCAGCTCTCCCAGTTACAATGCAAGTATTTGGGATGCTGAAGGGCTCCCTCATGGGCTCATCCAAGCAATTTCTGGGTTTCATGGGCTTCCACCTTGGTCTTACCTCTTTACCATCCTATAAGCTGCTTCTTGCCCAGCTACCCTAATGTCCTTTATGAGACTATTTCATTAGCTTCATAGCATGGAACATATCACATGTAATAAAAAGTACAAAGTATAAAAAATATTCTATTAAGAATCCAACCACTGGTCCATCAGTTCTGGAGAGAGAGAGAGAGAGAGAGAGGAGTGACACACTGCCAATACCCATGCAGATAAAGTCCTGCTGCACTTGGTCATGCCTGTGAGAGGAACTTGCTTTCCTTCCC
>NW_010312429.1:0-7747 GCF_000700745.2 Antrostomus carolinensis
CAACCCAAACCATTCTATGATTCTATGCAATGATAAGGTATTAGTAGGAGTTGGTAAACTTTGGTAGTTGGTATCTTTTTTCCTTCTATTTGAATGTTTTTATGGCATGCTCTCAAAATATTAGTTGATTATTCTTTCTCTGTAAACGAGTGGATATATACAACTTTATAATATTCTTCCTTTTGCATGTAACAACATATATAAAAATGTGCGTTTGGACAAAATGTACTTGGATTTTAATTAAATTTAAAGATTTCTGTCTTTAAAAAAAATAATAGTACTTCTTGTTAATGAGATAGATGGGTCTGCTTGGAGTCACAAATCCGTTTAAGAGCAGTGGGAAGTTTCAGACACAAAAGTAGCTCATTCTAAGTACTCAGCAGGTTACTGTACTTGTTTTTAACAACAGCTTTTCCAGAAAATCCTGCTTCATGCAGATATGAAGAAGTAGAAAAAGCAGAATTGTTGGAACATGGGCTGAAAGGGTAATGTACATCCTTATCTCATTGCATAACCAAATCACCTATAGTTGTTGTCTTCCTGTAATTTCAGTAATTCATCACAAGAGCAGCCATGCATCTTGTACACTTTGTAGCTCTCTGGTTTTGGTTGATCTGCTCTTCAATAATATGAACATAAATTAATGTCCTTCTACAGTGAGGATCATCCTCAGGGAAGAATGCTTCACATACGATCTTAAGTTTGAACAGTTGTCTGAAAAGCTTTGATTGAGCTGTATGGGTGCTAGTATCTTTTAGAACTGTCCTTTCAGGTCACTTGCAGATTCAAGTAAGCATTGCATCAACGTGTGCTAGATTCATGTTGTCTGAGTTAGCCTTTATGACTGTAAGAGTGAGGGGTCTGAGCAGCCTGGCTGGAGGGTAGTAGGGTTGTTGCTCTCTAGCACATGCAACTGTTTTCGCTAATCTAGGGAGAAGGGTTTTAATCTCAGTTTACCAGGAAATGGAGACCGAGGCCCAAAGAGAAGTGGAAGAATGAAGGCCAGAGAAGTACTTAAATGGCAGAGTTACAAGTGAACCTTTCACACTTTCCCTGGTGGCCCGTCTGAAATACCTGTACAGAAACACACAGTGTGCAGGAAGCAAAACGGAGGAGTAAGAACTCTGTGTACCACCACAGTCCCGTTTGAGGGTCGCAGAAATTTGGTGTGGGATAACTCACACAAATGATGTGCTGCAGTGGATGAATACAGACTATTTCCAAAGTACCAGCTGTTAAGATAGAAGAAAGGCTCCATACCAAAGAGTGACTTGAATTTGCAGAGACAGATTTGCTTTGGAAGGAGTAACAAGCTGGTCAAGATCAAAGGAGAGTCCAACACAAATATGTGTCAGTGAGCATCTACTATAGACTGCCTGACTGAGAAAAGGAATTGTATGGAGCCTTTAGAGAACTGAAGGAGGCTTGACTGAAAACACTGTTTCTTGCAAGTGACTTTGACCTGTCAACATCTGTTGGAAAGGATCACGTGTTGTAGCATAGGCAATCAAGATCTCTGGAATGTGTTGAGGATTTTTTTTGATGCAAATGTTGGCCCCATCAATCAAAGAACATGATCTGCTGCATCTGCTGCTCATGAGTAAAGAGGATCTGGTGAAGAGTGTGAAGGTCTGTGGTAGCCCTGGCTACACAACTATGAGTTGGTAGAGTTTAAGATCATGAGGGAAGTGAGGAAGGTGAATAGCAAGATTAGAACCCTGGGCTTCAGGAGACATGACATGGCCTTCCATAATATCTTGGTGTCTAAACTGATGAGATACTCTTTGTTTACACAAACTATAAGGTAGGTGGAAAACTGGCTGGACTGTGGGGCTCAAAGGCTTAGGGTCAGTGGTCTGAAGTCCAGATGATTGCCACTTATTGGTGACCTAGTAGTTCCACAGGACTCAGTGCTGGAGCCAGCACTGCTTAACATATTCATAATAACCTGTATGATTCTATGTGTGCAATCTCAGCAAGTTTGCCTTATGTTACTCTTTTGACGGGAAGTGGTCAATTTGCTGGAGCACAGGGCTGCTATTGAGAGTGCTATTGACAGGCTGAAGAAATGGGGTCAGAGGAACCTTGCCTTCAGCAAAGGCAAATGCAGATTCCTGTAGTTAGGGTGGAACAACTCTGTGCAACACTACATACTGAGGATTGCCTGGCTAGAAAGCAGCTTTGCAGAACACTAAGATGAAAAGGGAGCTGAAGCATAAGAAGCTGAGGGCTGGATTAACTTAGTCTAGAGAACTGAAGACTGAAGGGGAAATCTGAGGGGCAACTCTAGTTCCTGTCTTCAACTGTCCAAAGGGAGGTTGTAGAAAAGATGGAGCAAGGCTTTTCTTGGAGGTGCTTATTAAAAGGAAAAGAGGCAACAACCAAGAGCTGCAGCAAGGGAAATTTGATTGGGGGAAAAAAAAAATAAAATATGGTGGTCAACATTGGAAAAGGTTGTTAGGTTATGGTACCTCCACTCTGGAGATGCTAAAAACTTGGTAAGGCCCTCAGCAAGTTGATCTAGCCTCAGAGTTGTCCCTTTGGAGTTGTACCATCCTGAAGTCCCTTTCGACCCAGATTATTGGATGTTTGTAATATTTTTCAGTTCATTGATTGAGTCTTCTACATCTAAGGATCATTTATTTGGGGTTCATTTTTTTTTTTTTTTTCTCCTTTCTGCTTCTTTGGGGAAGTTGGTTCATGCAGATATACTACATTATGTCAGACCAGAGCTGTGATAAGCTCAGTCTGATGGTGACCTATAGTAGGTGATTAGAGAAAAGTGAATATACACATGCCTGTGTTTCTGTTTCCTTAAGACAGTCTCTTAGCCCTCTGTGACTTGCAGCTCAGGGTTGTCGTGTGCTAGAGAAGAATGAGTCTTTATAATACAATTTCACAGAAGTGCTCTACACAGACACTTCTTGTAGTTCTTAGTACTTTGTCAACACCTATAAATTTAGCATATCCAAAGAAAGGCAAAAACAAGTTATGACAGCAAAGGCATAGATAAAATTTAGGACTGACATTTTTGAAGATACACAATTCCTTTTAAAAACTGAAATCTGTTAAAGAAATTGAGAACATCATATTTGTTAATCAGCATTGTGTTGTCACTCTCCATATTTATTATGAAACACATTTTTAGAACCATGAAATAAATGAGTAAATTAATAAATAAAAAAGAACATGACTGTGGATGAGTAATCAAAACAATTCAGCCAGCTGATCCTTACCAGATGTCAGCAGATTTTTATTTTAAACCATGAGTAAGGCATTTTGAAATTTATCTTTACTTTTCCGATACTCTGGGTGAATATTTCTACCTTTACTGCTTCTGCTTCTTTTGCCAAGAATCTAAATCAATGTTACAAAAATTGTAAAAGGAACACAGAGGGTTTCCATTTCTCTTCTGCTAGCATGTTAACATGTACTGGAAGTGGGCACAGCTAGGGTTAATGTTGAATCTGAATTAAAGGACAGCAATGTCAACCAGCTTATTGCTCATTCTTGCATTGTTTAAAGACTTATGATTTTCTGACATTGGATAACAGGCATCCAAAAGTAATGATGGCACACTCTTCCAGAAGACATTCTACTTCAGAAGGATTCGCAGGCAGAGTCTGCATTTGTAAGGTGTTTGAGATGCTGTATTGTATGCCTGTATGTCCAAAGACAATCATTAAATAAGCGTACACTGCAAGTGAGGGCCTGCATAGAAAGCCGCTTATCTTTTAGTTCTACTCTTTTATTCGACATAATATTTGTAGTATGAAAAAATAATTCCGTGGTATTCAGAATTGTTTGTGTGAAATTACCTTGTTCCTTCATTTGTTACTTGGGCAGGTTTGAAAGCAGAATAAGGTAGAGACTGTACTTTCACTGTTGTCTGTGCTAAGATATACTGAACAAGTTGTGCTTTTAGGTAGATGTTTTTTGTGCATCCTGTTAGTTGATACATTTGAAACAGTAACACGGCCACAGTATTTTTCCTGGGGATGCAGTGATTCCTGCCCTGTCTCAAAGCACTGCAGGCATACACAGTGCTCTGAGGGCAAAAATGACAGGTCTTGTGCCAAAGTGTGCAATGCGGTGAGTGCGCTTTGTGTGTTTTAACTCTAGTGATCACAGGCACCCATCTGTACAGGGGGAAGCCTGCTACCTGTGAGGTGCTTACTGCACTGGTAATATTACTGAGGGCTTCAAGGTCTTTGTGCCTGTCTGGGAACACAGATAACAGGTTCAGTGGAGCATGAGAATGGATGATAACAATACAAATCCAGTGGCATTTAAGTGATGTTGAATTTATCTCCTTTTTTATGTACATCAAACAGGTGAATTTATAATCTTTCTTCCCTCCCCCCCCCCCCACACACATTGTTCTGTATGCTTGGGCATTGCTCTCCCATGTTAGTTGGTGTCTTTGACAGTGCTGGGAAGATTGATGCCATGTCTTTTTGAAAGGGTATGTCAGAGGTTTCTCCAGTCTGCTTTGTGCTTCCATCTGAGTGCTGCAGCAGAAGGGTGCTTACAGGCAGATGAAGCCACTCTTGAGGGAAAATGGACCAAAAGAGAGGGAGCAGTTACAGGAGAGAGTTAAAGATGGTTATTAAATGCTAATAGTTCCTTCTGAGTGCCTTTAGAGAGTTGCACCACAACTTCTTCAATAGAGAAGACCTCAGTGATAAGTAAAATTGGGAAATTGATTTTTTAAATAAAAAATATCAAGGTATTTCAATCATTACTAAACACTATAACTTGCAGTAAATCTTTACAACTTGCAGTAGAGCTTTGTGAAAAATGTTTAAAATGCCATAAAAGTGAGATTAATAAGCACTCTGACAAAATTTTAAAATAAAGTTGGTGCAAGTGAAGGTGGTGAAGACTGGTATCTTTGAAGTTTAGTCTCAGAGAAGTCAAGTTTTCCAGGTTGTTTGCATCTCACTATTTAGGTTTATAAGGAGATTAATGCCCAATAGGGCTTGATTCAAACATAATATCTACTTCCATCTTAGCAAAAAAATCGTTTCCCAAATTGGTTGCTGAAAACCAATTATAAACTTGATGCATTCACAAATATACAAGTTCTTGCTCTGCTGACGTAGAGCACCAAGGCATTGCTTTCTAGGGTGCACATCTTCACTCTGCCTGAGCTGCCAAAACTGGTCACTTAGGCTTTAACAATGGATAAAGTTTTTCAAGTGTTGTCCTTTGTCTCTTTCCTTTAATAATAAACATTCTTCCTTCTTAAATATAAGTTTTTTAGAGGACAATAATGAAAGAATTTTATGTTAGTTTTTTTTTTTCTTCCTAGATTTGAACATGCTGGCACCTGTAGCTGTAATGGGGAATTATTCAAGTGCCATGGTCCTCTCAAATTGTATTTCCTCTTGTGAGTGCTTGTGCATGGGCTTTCCACCTTGACTTCCTTTTGGCCCCCAACTGGAATACCAAATGCTTGAAAATGAAAACTTTGCCTCTCAGTTTGAGGTACCAAAGTTGTATGAACTTAAGTTTGGGATTAGTGTTTCTTAGCTGGTTACAGTTTTATATGTGCCTTTTTAGCATTGCATGAATAATAATGGGCATGACTATATTCCAAACTGAAACATCCCCATTGAGATAGTCTCCCCAGCTCTGTTTGAATTGTATTGTGTTGGTTAAGTCAATTTCCCTGATTATTAGTCCTAGCTATGGTGTTAGTTATATTTTGTTTTCAAGAGCAGATTTGTGGTAGAAGTATGCTGAGAACTTCTGTGTGGAGGATTTTTCTTGCTGAATTTTATTTGCAATTCTGTTTAGCTGTTCTGGATCTTGTCATATGTTTTTAAGGAGGTAGAAATCAACATTACTGCTTCTGAAAAGTTTGAGTGAGTGTTATTGTCCTTCTACATGCTTATGAACAGACACCTGCATGTTTGTTCATGAATTCAAATTAATTAGTCAAGTAGAAGCTGCAGTTCTTGTTTTTATCCAGAAAATGTTTGGGATTTTTTTGTTTGTTTTTTTGTTTTTTTTTTTACAAAGGGAAAAAAATTTCTTCTGAAGCAGCAGTCAAGGTGTGGATAGACTTTCTATGTGTGTGTATTTTTATACAAAGCAGTTTATAGGCTACATGCAGCTCTCCCCATTCAGAATTGGAATGCCTTGTTGTGTTAGACATGAAACCTTGCAATCCAAATATCCTCTTCTGAAATCCTTGGTACAGAACTATACTGAGTAGTAAAATTTATTTTTTGTGACACCTTGCAAAACTATTCTTTTAAGCATAAATTAGCTAAACATTAAGTTTTCAATAGCTTTTTTCTAATAAGAGTTTTTTCAGTTGAATGGTTTACTAAATTTTGTAACAGTTCTGAAATAAAAATATCCACTTTATTTTCTTAATTGACTATGGAAATTAAGTACAACTTAATGTTATGTTTGAAAGAAAACAAATCTAAAAGCAACAGCTCACCCCAAACAGTGGTCTGATGGAAGCCAAACATTTTGAAAACAACTTAGTGTTATGGGAAGAGAAATTATGCTCTATACAGCTCCTTTTGCCATGTTGACTGGCATCTGCCCTGTGGGGAGCCATTTGCCTGTCCTACCAAGGAGAAAGAAGTATGGTTAATGCACTGGCAGCTGTTAACGGCAGTGACTCAGCTAGTAGAGAGATATGGAGAGAAAACACATCTATTCTATGAGCAGAGTTATATAACGGCTCCATTCCTTTTAGTCAGAGATCTTATCCTTTCCTGTCTTGAAGTGCTTAGGATCAGAAGACACAGATAGGGATATTCTGCTATTGTTTTGTTGGTATCTCCTATTTCTGAATCTAGGGGGTTATTGCCAGCACAGCTGAAGAGCAAGCTAGCTGACATTTAAGCAGAGCATATATTGACTACTCATTTTCCTTCTGTATCGGTTCTTCATGGAAATATTGCTCTGCTGCATTGTCTGAGGGACAAGATTTAAATATCAATTCATACCATTCATGTCTTTGACTGCAAGTTTTTGAAGTCAATTGAATTGATAGTTATCTCTTGCTAACTTTTATCTCTCTGACTTGTATTTGAACATTGCATGGCCATAATGAGGAGAAGGTGATAAGGCCATTCCCAGACAGACACCATCTCCATGCATTTAACAGAGCTGAGATTTGATTCTGCTGCTGCCAGCATTATTGTGTCTTTTTTTTCCGTCTCTTCCTTGTCGTTCCTCTGCAACCTGCCATGACTCAGGTGCTGCCGGTTGCTGTTAGCACTTGGGATTTTGAAGCCAGCTTTCATAATGGGTAGCACATTCCTGGTGAGAATTAAATGTATGAAGGGTCCGGATTATTCCTCAGTGGTGCTGTGTTTATGAAAAGCATGTGGTCACATTGTAGGGACTGATTATTTCTCAAGAAGTCCATTTACTGGCAAGGATATTCTGAAGAAAAATTACAAAAAAGAAAATATCAACAGTAGTGATTTTTCCGTTAAACTTCAAAAAAGTATTACAGTATGATCCCCCATCAAAAAAGTAACCACATGATAAGTCCAGTATTACAGTAGAAGAAAAAAATTTATTGAATCTGAACATTTATCCACTCTGAATTGTTGCATATTTATGCCTGGCTAATCCTGGGGATCACTTGAGCAATATCAAAGGGAGCTTGACAGAAACAGTGTTAGTATGTAGCTCTTAAAGTGATGTTTTTATTGGATGTTTTAGCCTGTGTTAGGCTTTTGAATCACAGAATGTTAGGGACTGGAAGGGA
>NW_010312430.1:0-294 GCF_000700745.2 Antrostomus carolinensis
ATTTATTTATTTTTGTTAATTTTATTTTTTTTTTATTTTTTTAATTTTATTTTATTAAGTGCTTCCCCCATACACCCACCCTTGCTGGGAGCCTTCCTCTACTCTGGTACTGCCTTTGCCATTGCCAGGGTTGGTGGCTGCCGGTGCCGCTCCTGTGCCATGGGACACTGGGGACCTTTATCCTGGGCATGTTGGGATGCTTCCCTGCAGCCCTCCTCTTCCTCACCTTGCGTGGGACGACGTCCTTCATGGCTCTATCCAAGAGGAAGAGCCATCCTCTTCCTCAGGTGACTG
>NW_010312430.1:321-1314 GCF_000700745.2 Antrostomus carolinensis
TTGATGGGGACCCCCATGAGTGAGGGACCACGTTCAGGCTGTCTGCGTGCCAGAGGGATGGAGGTGATGTTGCATGTGTGGGGTGTGTTGTATGTGCAAGGCGTGTACGAGGCGTGTTGTATGTCC
Organism: Antrostomus carolinensis; assembly: GCF_000700745.2. NCBI lineage: Eukaryota > Metazoa > Chordata > Aves > Caprimulgiformes > Caprimulgidae > Antrostomus > Antrostomus carolinensis. The sequence goes on from NW_010312430.1 coordinate 448, forward strand.
TGGGTGGGCTCAGGGCTCTGCTGCTGGTGGGATGCTGCAGCGGACAGGCTGGGTGAGACCCTGCTGTGTGCATTGCTGATGGGGGGAAAAAATAATTGTGTGAGCTGGGCACATGGGCAGAGCCTTAAACCTGAGCTGGGATTTACTGGGAGATACTGGAGGGACTTTTGCAAAATGCTGGTGTGATGCTGGTCGTGTCCCAGGATGGACCCAGGTGCTGGGGCTGGGCTGGGCAGTGATGCTGGGGCTGCCCCTGTGATGGGCACTGGCTGGGGAGCAGCGTGTGTGTTCATGCACATGTGTGTGTGTGCGCACGTGTGTGTGTTCATGCACATGTATGTTCCCACGTGCACCACGATCCATACCACTGTGCTGATCCTTCCAACTGCTGCCTTTGGGCTCGGGCTGCAGATGTGTCCCACGCCACAGCAGCGATGGGAAGTGCTTTTAATTATTTTAATAAGATTTTGAGGGAGGGGCTGTTTGTGCTGAAAATCCCCCGTCTCTTAAAAACCTCGTCCCGCGTGGAAGTGCAGAGCAGCTCTTGACAGCGAGTTGGGAAATCACACATTCTTCCTCCTGTTGGTTTTTTTTTCCTCTTTCCTGGGAGTTTGGAGTATTTTTTTGTTCCCTATGAATTTTTTTTTTTCCCCCACCTTATTCATTATCATTTTTGTTAATTAGATTGTGATGGGGAATGGTCTCTATTCAAAAGAAAAACCTCTGAGATCTGTTTTTTACAAGTGCGTGTGCATTCCGGTGTGGGGGGGCTGAGAGCAAAGATGCTTGAAAGAAATAATTTTAAAAAAATAATTTCTTCATAAAGCTCTTTAAAAAGAAAAACCCAAGTCCCCTTCCCCCACCACG
>NW_010312431.1:0-4714 GCF_000700745.2 Antrostomus carolinensis
TCTCGTCCCCCAGCACCCCAAGTCCTTCTCAAGTTGTTGGGATAAAGTAGGTGAAGGTTTGCTCTGTCCCTGTGGTGCTGGAAGATGGAGGTTCCCAGGGGCTACTTGGCCATTGATAACTTTATCCCTGGTGCTCTTTAGCTCCAGCTTTGACCCAGCAGACTAATCCCAGGATCTCAGCTGGATCCCCAAAACTGCTGGGCTGCGCTTTGAGAAGTGTCTGCTGGTGACTCCTTCACTCTGCATTTCCACATATTTCACGGTGACATTTTGGGGTGACATTTGGTTCTTTGGGTGAACAAAAATCCCAATGAAAGGCGCAGTCATTTGTCACCCCAGAAGGTCCATCATCTTCCTTGTCCTCATCACCTGAAGCAGTTTTATCTTGTGGTTCCTCATTTTCAGCCTTCGCTGAGGAATCTGAGCCCTGTGTGACTCTGGGTATATTTTTATCTTGGCTCTTGCAGATGCTGTGGTTGCAATGATCTCCACTCCAACCTGATTGCCAGTTTGGAGAAAGCAGCTTTCATGTCATGATTGTTTTGACTGGATGATTACAAAGGGGCTTTTGAGGGAGAGTTGTTCATGATCTGGGAAGTACATGTTGGCTGAGGAACGCTGTCAAGATGGGGCTTGACAGAGAGAGGACCCTCTCATGGGGCTGAGAACAGCTCTGCTCCTACGTAACCATCCTGATAGGTACTCCTTTCCTATGGAAGTCTGAAAACACACCCTGAAGCTTTCTTCTCTAAGCTCTGGAGACTCCCTGAAGCAGGTGACACGTTGCAGCTGCATGTGCTGGCCATGGGGACCACCTTGCCTGTGCCCCTCGTTCAACGTGCTGTTCCTTTGCCAGCAGACTTGGCCCCTGAGCGATCTTGCTCAACCCAAAGAAAATGTTGCAGGACCTGCTCTGCAAGTGAATGTGGTTGAGCAGAGGGAATATCAAATTCTGGAGAGTTTAAGTTTAAGAGAGATGAAGTTTAATGGCCTGAGCATTGCACAGACCCACCCCCCCCGATATGTGCTTCTCCATGGGCTTCTCTCCACCATCACCAGAAAGGCTTTTGTGGTGTTGGTGGGAGATTTTGGGGCAAAGATTTGCTCCTTCTTCTCACCCAGTTGTATTGTTCCAGCATGTGTGGTTTGAACGTTCGTGGGCAGCACGGGGTGAGTGAAGGGTGGGAGGACCTGGAGCGTGTCCAGAGAAGGGCAATGGAGCTGGGGAAGGGTCTGGAGCACAAGTGTGCTGAGTTCCCTTGTGGCTGAGGGAACTGGGGGGGTTGAGCCTGGAGAAAAGGAGGCTGAGGGGAGACCTTGTGGCTCTGTGCAAGTCCCTTGGAGGAGGGTGGAGAGAGGTGGGGGTGGGTCTGTTCAACCAAGGCCCAAGGGACAGGCCAAGAGGAAATGGGCTGAAGTTGTGGCCAGGGCAGTTGAGATGGGATGTGAGGAAGAATTTCTTTGCTGAAAGGGTTCTGAGGCATTGGAAGGGGTTGTCCAGGGCAGTGGTGGAGTCCCCATCCCTGGAGGGATTGAAGAGTCGTGTAGACACAGTGCTGAGGGACATGGGTTAGTCATAGGGGACTGGTCAGTGTTGGGTTCATGGTTGGACTCAATGATCTTAAAGGTCTTTTCCAATTGAGCCAATTCTGGGATTCTGTGACCTGCTTCTGGCAGGGCTGATGGTGCAAGAAGGTGGGGGAGATAACCTCCTCCATGGGGATTATCATCCATGTACCTCAGCAGCTGTTAAAGCATCACCTCCTCTCTTTGGGGCTCAAGCTGTCCATACCAAAATCTCTAATCATGCAGTTTCATGAACAAAGGATGATTTTTCTCCCTAAATTGCCCAGGGCTTTTGCTGGGGACACTGAGCTGTGGTGTTGGTGACACCGGACTCCTTGCCTTGCCCCAAGTGCCTGAGGTTCCACTCTCTCCAGCCTGCTGCCTTTCTCTCCTGCTTTCTTTCATGATGTTCATTTCTCCCCCCACACACACCCCCTTGGAGGCTTTTTTTGTTTGGTGAGTCCCCTGCCTGGAACGAGCTGTGGTTTCCCCAGAAGTTGTCTGTGGTCACGTCACTCGCCTTTATTTTGTGTTAGATCATCTGGAAAGCGCCGCGTTGCGTAGTCTGTAAATCAGTGACACCTTTACACCCACATGTTTCCTGAGACCGAGACCTGCTGCACGCTTAGTGACGTGGGCAACCCAAAACAGGACCAAAAAAACAAGAGCTGTCTTCTTCTGAGGAGCAGGGTCTGTGCTGTGCTCTTTTCCAGCACGAGTAAGATGTCCTACTGCATAGCGATCGCGTGAGTTGTCAAATCATCATTGTCTTTGTGGATTGGGCTTTAACTTTTCAATTTTGGTTTATCAATGTGATCACAGAATAGTTTGGGTTGGAAGTGACCTTTGAAGATCATCTAGTCCCACCTCCCTGCCATAGGTAGGGACATCTTCCACTAGATCAGATTGCTCAGAGCTTTGTCCATGCTGACCTTGAAGACTTCCAGTGATGATCCATAACTTCTCTGGGCAACTTGCTCCAGCATCTCACCACGTTTAGGATGTGGAGGTGGTTCTGAAACACAACCTGGTCTAAGTCTGGAGGTTGCTGTGACTGCTTAGATGAAAATGCTAAGCAGGTTGCCCAATTTTAGGTTGCCCAAGGAAGTTGTAGATGCCCCCTCCCTGGAAGTGTTGAAGGCCAGGTTGGATGAGGCTTTGAGCAACCTGGTCTAGTGGAAGGTGTCCCTGCTGCTGGCAGGGGGGTTGGGACTGGATGAGCTTTAAAGTCTCTTCCAATCCAAACCATTCTATGATTCTATGATTCTATGAAGCAGGGAAGAGGAGTGTGTAGCTTTCATCTCCTCAGCTGCCTGGTCACCAGAAGGGTTCATAGACCCAACGTGAAGTGGGTGAGGGAGAATCGAAGTTCTTGCTTGTGGAGATGAGCTTTCCTGCTAGGTTTGGGCTGGCATGGCTCTGTTCTCCTTAGGGCTTTTGGCAAGATAATGAAATCTGTGGCCAGAGCCCCTGTTTCTAAAATGGAGATGGTCTCTCTGGTTTGGTTTTTCCTTTCACTTGATCTAATCTATTCAGAGTTTGACATCTGGGGCAGGGACAATCTAATTCTGTGTATGTGTGTGGTGCCAATCATAACAACGCTCTACTCCAGGGTCCTTGGGGTCCTGTTGTAACACATGGCTCGAGTGGATGTGGAGCAGAGGTCTCCTTGATCTGATATCCGCTCTCTGATGGTGACAGCTTAAAGAAGATGCACAAAAAATCCTTGGAGTGGGCAGCTACAGCTTATCCTGCCCTGGGAAAGTCTTTCTCCTGATCTCCGGTGGCAGAGGAATGTGTTGATGTGCTGAAGAGAAAAGGTGAAGATGTCAACTTGATCTTTGAGGATTCATCACTGAAAACCAAGAGGAGATGGATTCTGAGGGACTGTACAGAACCCAAAATATCTCCTGAGCATGAAGAGGTAACTGCTGGACCAGAGATCATAGAATTGTAGAATCATAGAATCACAGAACGTTGTGAGTTGGAAGGGACCCACCAGGATGATAGAGTCCAACTCCTGTCCCTGCACAGGACAAGCCCAACATTCACACCATGTCCCTCAGGGCCTTGGCCAAATGCTGCTGGAATCTTGTCAGGCTTGGTGCCATCAGCACCTCCCTGGGGAGCCTGTTCCAGTGCTCCACCACCCTCTGGGTGCCTCAAGAACCTTTTCCTCATGGCCAACCTCACCCTCCCCTGCCACATCTTCCTGCCATTCCCTCTGCTCCTGGCATTCGTTGGTGGCCAGAGAGAAGAGATCAGCACCTGCCCCTCCTCTTCCCCTTGGCAGGAAGTTCTAGACCCCCAGGAGATCTCCTCTCAGTCTCCTCTTCTCCAGGCTGAACAAACCAAGTGCCTTCAGCCTCTCCTCACACCCTTCCCCTCTAAACCCTTCCCCAATGTTGTGTCCCTCCTCTGGACACTCTCCAGCAGCTTTAGATCCTTTTTCTCCTGTGGTGCCCAAACTGCCCCCAGTGCTGGAGGTGAGGCTGGCCCAGTGCAGAGCAGAGGAGGAGGTAGCAGCTACTTGAAGGGAACAAGTGGTCTCTGATCTTCTCCCAGCTGCATGTCAGGAAGACAGGACAGTCTGTAGTTTTCCCACTTAACGTGCAGCTTTTAAACCATAACAATTTGAGAATTAATTTGTTGTTGTTCATTTGCTTGGAAATCGTTATTATCAACAGAGCAGGGTGAGCTGGTTTGGTGCTGGGTGTTAGGAGGTCATTCCAGTGTCCCATCTCCTGAGCAACCCTCTGGTCACACCAGCTGGATCATACCACTTAGAAGGCAGAGGCTTGGGATCCTGCCATGGTTTGGAAGTTGGTGGGAGCCTGTTTCAGAGGCTGTTTGCTGAGCAGCAAGAGATGCCCAGTTCCTGCTGTGACCATCGCTCAACGGGAGCCACTTGTCCCTACTGGGTTGGTTTTTTTTTTGTTTGCCCTTGTTTTGTGCTTTTCCTGGTGGACACTCAACCCTCAGCGTGGAGCAGAAAATGGTCAGGGCTTTTATTTTGTGTTAATTATTTGTGAAATAATATTTATTTCATAGAATCACAGAATGGTTTGAGTTGGAAGGGACCTTAAAGATCAGCCAGTTCCAACCCCCCTGCCAGCAGCAGGGACACCTTCCACTAGACCAGGTTGCT
>NW_010312431.1:5076-5692 GCF_000700745.2 Antrostomus carolinensis
CCTTGTGGTGTTGGTGGCCCCAGCACTGGAGGCAGCACTGCAGGTGGGGTGTCAGGAGAGCGGAGCAGAGGGGCAGAATCCCCTCCCTCCACCTGCTGCCCACGCTGCTCTGGGTGCAGCCCAGGACACGGTTACTGGCCTCTGTGCTGCCAGCGCACGTTGCCGCCTCATGTTGAGCTTCTCAAGAAGATATTTCATGATCTTCATGAAAAAATGAAGTTTGTGTGGGTTTGAATCTGGAGAACATCAGGAGGATGGGTTCTCTAAGGGTGAAGGATTTCGCAATTTCCTGTGAGTTTTGTCCCTTTTTGCACGTGCTGCCTGCAGCCATCTCGGGGTGTGCTCCATCAAATGCAGCTATTTCATCAAATTGCTTTGCCACTGCTGTCTAATTTTGCTCTAACTGCTGCTGATGGCAGTGTGGAGATGATGACAGGCACACAGAGCTTCCTTTGAAAATAAAATGCATAATAGGACTGGGTTCTTCTCATCCTTATGGGGATGGATGGGTGCAGGCTGGCCCTGATTTCTCCTGAACCTTCGGAGATGGGTGCTCTCTCCAGAAGTCATTGCTGGAGGAGGAATTAGAGGAGGCCACAAAATTGGGGAAGGGTTT
>NW_010312432.1:0-578 GCF_000700745.2 Antrostomus carolinensis
GAACTCAGCACACTTGTGCTCCAGACCCTAGGGGTGAGTTACAATCGCTTCAAGACCCAGCACTGATTGCACCCAAACCCCTTTATAATCTATTTTTTTCCCCTTTGGAAATATGACAGCTTGCTCTCTTCTGTCTCCAAACTCAACTAGAAAGAAACCCCATCCACCTGCAGAACCACAGTATCTTCTGCCCACCCCATTGACCTCAACACCGTCCACTTACGCGCGCAGGAAACGGTGACTTCAGTGGGGAGGCTGCAGCAGAGATCTCCGTACAGCCTTGAATGGAAAAGTCTTGCTTTTATTTGACACGTTGTAATTAAAGACCAGCAAGTTACACAAGGAGTTTCTCTGCAAGGTTCCTTCGATCTGATCTGAAAAGTGTTCCTGGAAGGACAAAGATAGAAGAGTTAGGAAGGGAATTCATCGGTGTAGGACTGGGAGCTCACCAGTCTGGTGTGCCTATACAATCTGGGGTGGCTGGACATCAAACAAGACTTAAATAAACACATGATCACACACACACCCCCTTACACCACATCCTCCAGTGGCTTTTTATACAATTATTTTATAGTTTT
>NW_010312433.1:0-1497 GCF_000700745.2 Antrostomus carolinensis
ATTCCCAGGGCAGAAGCTCGTGTGTAGACGTGTGCAGTGTGCACTGTGCCTTTCAGCAGAGATCTGCACACCCACCCTGCTTCTCTTAATTACTACAGGACTGTAGGACACCTGCCTTGATGTCCCCAGCCTGTTACCTGTTGCTGTCTAGTACTGAGGCTAGTAACAAGGTGTTGAGCTCTCAGTTATGATTCAGAGCTTGAATTTCACCCTTGAAAAGTCAAAAGAAAGTGAAGTGCCCAGTTCGTCTGAGTTACTGTTCTTCAGCCAGGTTGTTCCTGAATAGTCTTCCCCTGGCACCAGAGCCGTCTTGGCGTGTCTCACAGCTGAAGGACTGTGAAGTGCTTTATTTGGGAATGAGGTGCCTGTTTCCTGACACTGGTTTGCTCTTGTGTTCTGCTTTAAACACCAATAAAATTGTTCATCGCATCAGCTACATCTTCACGTGTCTTCTTTCCTTGAAGCCTTTCAGATTTATTTCAGGAGAAAACAAGTGCCAGCAGTGGTTAATTATAGGATCAGGGTTTTGAAGACAGGACGCTGATTGTGCAAGAGCGTCTTTTAGTCTTCCTGGAAGTTTCTGATAGAAATTGTCTTTGCTTGTTCTTTTTTCTTCATGCCTTCTCGCAGGCACACATTTTATAGGGAAACTTGGCAACTGCTTGTTCTTTTTCTGCCCCAAAGAAACATTCCTTGTCAAAGCACTGCAGTGTGTCATCACCCAAAGCAACCGTCTGCTTTTAGTGGGGCTTACTTTGGGATATGTGAAGGACTGAGGGAACACATTTAGTAGACACTCCAGTGCAATCCCTCACCCTGCTGGTGAGAATATTGGTTTCAGCGTGATCAGTTCACATGGACAGCATTGTCTTAACACAATTGAGATGGAGTAAAGTTGAGGTTTTCACCCAAAATACTCTGCATACAGTTAATGTGAGGTTGGCAAAATGACCTTAGACGCTTAAAAATTCTCCAGACCGTCCTCTTTCACTCTGAGAAACAGGGTTGAGTTTTTCAGAACAGATGGAGCTGTTGGAGTTGTAGATTGTTCTCCTGCTTATCATCCACTGTGTGATGTCAAATCCCACTCGCACAATGTCCTGTTTCCTGCCCAGGACACCAACCACCGGCCTCCAAAACCCAGCTGCACACTCACACATCCACCCATTAGTCCCGTGTGCCTTGAGCATCTTCACAAGGAGACAATTTGCAGCCAAAACCATAATTAGTTTGGAGGTTGCAAAAATTAGGATATAAAGAGGAGCATTCTAAGTTTTTACCTTTTATGTGTTTACCTTGGAAGAACGTAACTTCAGTTATTTCCTTCACACTTCTCATGGCCAAACACACTGCTACAGCTCTCTTGTGCACCCTGGGGTGCTGCTGTTCACCATTACCATCCCTTGAGTGTGACACCCAGTTCTGATCATCCAGAGCTGCCTTGTCTGAGGGCTGTCTCAGGGGTTGTCCCTGCTTTGAGTTGGCTTTGGAATGAGC
>NW_010312434.1:0-1703 GCF_000700745.2 Antrostomus carolinensis
TGCTGGCTCATGTCAAGCTTCTCATCCACCACGTCCTTCCCAGCAGGGCTGCTCTCCAGGAGTTCTTCTCCCAGTCTGTACACATACCTGAGATCACCCCAACTCAAGTGCACAACCTTGAACCTGACCATCTTGAACCTCATTAGGTTCTCATGGGCCCACTTCTTTCCCTGATCACCTTCTAGACACCATTTATAACTCTATAGTCCTCCTCTCTCTGTCCAGACTTCCCAGACTGGAGAATCAGAGTCTATTTAATCTCTTCTGGTATTTTTTCTCTAAATTTACACTTTTTAATGCTAAGAAAGCATCTCACAACCAACCTCCAAGTTAAATACACACGTTTTGGTTGTTCTACACAGTCTGTAAGGATTACAGAAATATTGATTTCACATTTTGGTGGTGGATACCATCATCAGAACGTTTGCATCTAATCATAGAATCATAGATATGTTTTGATTGGAAAAGACCTTTAAGATCATTGAGTCCAACCAGAGTAATGAGTAACCTTGGTTAGAGGTTGGTAGTGGAGAAGCTCTAAAAAAATGTAAGCATCAGAATAGTGTTTTAAGAGTTAATAATAAGATCAAATCAACTTTTCTTAAATGTCATCAGAACCATTGTCCTTAGTAATTTACTTCCTGCTGTCAAGTTGAAGATACCATCAGGGTTTGTTGGGTGGAATTTCGAGGCTAAATTCCATGTGTCCCTCAGATACATGGTTTGAATCTTGGGATTGTCCTATGCTAGAGCAAGAGTTGGACTCGAACATCCTTGTAGGTTCCTTCCAACTCAAAACATTCAATGATTCTATGATTCTAAACCATTTGGTCAGATCCCAAAGAGACCTTCTGACTTGAATGATTTGGTGGATCCTGGGTAATACCTGGTGCAAATATCAGAGCGATGCAGATCAGAGCTGAGTGACTTGAGGGCCTGCCCTGACCACACACCGGTTGATTTCTTCTAGCAGCTTTTCTCAGATCCATGGAACAGGTTGGAATCCTTCAGCTTGGGACACCACTCAACTATGAGACTTCATAATTTATGACAGGAGAACTGAGCTCATTACACCTGCCCAACAGTTGATTAAACGATATTAATAGTCATTTAAAAAGTGTAGAAAAGCCAACTCCACTGATGACCTCATTGAGTAATTTCTCTGTAACATGGCTGCTGGGCTAGACATCATTTGGAGGTTGCACAAAGCTTGATGGGAGACCACGTAGGAGGAAAAGGTGATTTATTTAGTTTTTAACTGATTTCACTCACTCTCACTCATTCTCCCATAACCCATCCTCACGAACACTGAGGAACATGTGTCCAAGGTATCCAGTTGGGATGACTTCTGGTGACAGACAGGACAAGGGATGTCGCCTGCTTAGTCTTCACTCTAAATCTTTGGTTCTTCTTATGTTGGTGACCAAGTCTGGTTTTGGGCTGTGCTTCTTGCACACTTTAGGGATTACTGGTATTTGAGGTCTTTTGGGTCCATCCTGCTCCATTTCCATGAATCAGCACAGGATAGACATGGACCTGTTGGAGCAGGTCCAGAGGAGGGACACAAAACTGAGCAGAAGGATGGAACACTATTCTATGAAGAAAGGCTGAGAGAGTTGGGGTTGTTCAGCCTGGAGAAGAGAAGGCTCCAGGGAGACCTTCTCGCAGCCTTTCACAGAATGATGGAATGGTTTGGGTTGGAA
>NW_010312435.1:0-16763 GCF_000700745.2 Antrostomus carolinensis
GGGGGGTGGTTTTTTTCGGTTAAAAGCTTCTGCTTTTCTTTTGTAGCAATGCGTATAAGGGGCGTGCTGTAATGTAGTCATCTGACAAATTGCTCCTCCGTTCCCCAAAGGAGCTGCCTTCAGGATCTGACTAACTCTGGATGCACGCGCTTGTCATCTTAATTTCTCCTTTAGGTTGTTGAAAACAACCCGATTGGGTGACATTTGGGGTTTTTTTGTTTCTTAAGAATTGGATGTAGGAGGTTTCTCTTTTTCTTCCGTTGATGTTTATAATGGAAGTGCAAAAGGGATTTTTTACTGTTGCAGGGATCAGGATGTGGAGATACTACAGATAATTCCCAGAACTGGTGCTTTGAGGTGTGTGCTGCACTCAGAGGTTGAGCTCTGGGCTGTACTTTTAAAATACAACACCGTGTTACTTGATTGTAAAAAAGGAGATCTCTTGGAGGTGAGGCATTTTGAAATGGTATCAGGACCATTGCTGTGGCACCTGGTTGAATTGGACATACATTAAACTCATCACACTGAACAGGGAGGCTGAATTTGTTGCTGGATCACCAGGTGTTTCAGGAAGAAACCTAGTCTAGAGAAAACTTCCTCTTGCTGTTACTTCTTCTGTAACTCCAGCATTCAAACCCTTTTCCACAGGATCACTTGAAGCAGGAAGTAGCTGTTTGATGAACCTCTCTTTACCTTTTGTATGTTAAAGTGACTTTAAAACAGCAGAAGGTGGAGCAGCATCCTCCTGGGAGGCACAGGAGGGCTGTTCTCAGCTCATTCCACTGGTTCCAGGTGTTTGATGGGTGCAGGATTCTTGTTCTGCTGGTGGAGGCCAGTGAGGGGTTGGAGTTCTTAGTCTTAAGTGCTACCATCAGTGATGTCCTTTTGGCTTTGCAGAGCATGTGGAAAGACTTTGAAATCCCAGATGTCACTGTTGCTCTTGGGCTGGGAGATGGGTGAAGTATCTTAGGCTTGACACTAATTTTCTGTGGAGTGGTACGCTCAGATCTGAACTCTTTGTCTTGGCTGCTTTACAAGATCCCTGTTTCAAAGGTTGCTTTGAAGAATCCCTTCTCCTGCGTCTTGATGTGTCAAGATACAAGACAAATTGTACTGAAGCAGTGCCCTGATCTGCTGGGTGCTTCAGTTCAGAGTTATTCTTTGATAGTTACAGAAACACCAGGCCAGTCAGCCCATTCAGGAACACATTGATTTGCCTCTCATCTTCAGGAAGAACATCCTAATTCAGGTCACTGAAGTGACACATCTTCAAATAGAGTTACTCCACCTGGCAAGGGGTGGCTGTGCCTCGTGGCTGTGGTGGCTCTGGCTCTCTGAGATCACGGTGAGAGGTGACCCTGACTCAATGGCAGAGGAAACCGAGTCAATCATCTGCTTTAACCTTTGCCTTCTTGGCTGTCAACCGTGTGGTCTTTGCTCTGAGAGAGTCTTGAGTGCTGTAACTCCCAGTCTGTCCCAGAACATGCTCCCAGTCTGTCTCAGAACATGCTCCTCATCTCAGAACGTGCTCCCAGTCCGTGTTTAGACAGTATTTAACAGTTAAAATTGACTAAAACAAACAGAAAGAGTAGAAATTACAACTATTCTGCTTCAGCTTTGGACAGGTTAGCTCATTCTCTGTATCAAAATTGAAAGCTATGTTAGCAGGAGGTTGTTCTGTGCTTCAGCCCACGTGGTGATGCATGGTTTGCATAATGCAGTCTTCTACAGATTATTTATGTTACCTGGTGCCCACCGTGCTCCCAGCCTGTGGACTGTGCTAACAGGCAGGTAAATCAGCAGCAGCTGGTTTGCTGCTGGAGTCACACTGACCCGTGGAAAAGAGGAGTTAGAACATATAGTTCCTGGTGTTCTTCCTTCCTTATCATCTGACTCTTCTCATGAACAGGGGTATTAAGCATCTTTAATATTTTTATAAGGAATTAAAGGCATCAAGATGATCAGCAAGAGAAATAGTGAAATATTTGGTACTTTTTAACCCATAGGTAGGTGCAATAATATTTCTCTCCTGCATTTATTGGGGTGTAAAACACTTTTGTTCCCTTCTTGCTCTTTGGTACAGGACAAAGGCAGGTCAGCAAGCTGGAAGGTTAGACCAGGGAGTAGGACTATTTCTTCAGTACCAAGAAAGACAAGGTTGTAAAACAAACTACCTAGATTTTCATTCTCCTATTTATCTTCCCTTAGCAAAGGTAAATTTTATGGCACTTGGTGACATATTTTTCCTGGCCCTTACCTACTGCAGCTGTAATTTTTCTTCTTCCTTTTTTTTTTAACCAAATGAATTAAAAATACCTTACAACAAAAACTTTACTAAACTTTTTTTTTAGTAAAGAATTCTGGAGAAAAAAAAAAAAGAAAAGAAGTGTTTAAAATTCTTATCAACTTTAAATCATTAGAGACCTGCTGAGTGCACCAGAGTTACTCATTTTGATTCAGGCTTTCAGGGGTTAGTTGAGTTGATTTCTGTTTAACACTTGGATCTCTGTGATAACTGATACCAATTACCAAAAAAAACCCCCAAAATCAAATGTTTTTGAGTTAGCTTTTTAAAAAATGAAAGGATTTTTATGGAATTTAGAACTTTTGATCATTTTTCTGGGGGTTTTTTGTTGTTGTTTGAAAGTTTTGCTTTTTTTTTTTCCCCCCATTAAACAAGAGCCATTTCAGATTCTGAACAGCTCTGGAAGTCTGCTGGGGGATGTGGAAGGTGACAAGCAAAATGCTCAGCTCCTTGGGCATTCAAAAGAGCTAAATCTGAGGGATTTCATATTTTTTCTTCTCCCCATGATGTTGGATCTAGTAATGTTGCATTTTACAGGTGTCTCTCACTTCCTAGGGGGAAAAAAATGCCACCTTCTAGTCAGTGAATTCCTTCTGATTTGTGTTTCAATGCCTCTGCTCAGCAAAGCACTGATTCTTAATTGCTGTCTATTTAACTGTTGGCTCTGCAAACTGAAGAAATCAGGTTTGAAATTTCACTATCAGTGGTATTATTCCCACACTGGGAAAAATATTTCTTGTGCAAATTCAACCTGAAGGAGCACCAGTCATTTTTAGATGTAGATGTGTAGGAATCTGTATGACACACAATCTGTTTTTGAAGCTGCTAAAGGTCAGAAGTGAAGAGTCCCATCAACACTAAAGAAAGAAAACCTGACACTTAATTACTGTCTTTATTCCCTTTGTCAAACAGTCAAAAAAACAAATAACTAATATGAGAACCCAACTTTTCCTCTCTTTATTTTAGATTTGGGAAAATTCCCTGCCAAAAAAACATATATCCTGGAAAATTCACTAGTGTTTGTGTGAGTAAAAGGTTCCAACGTTTTATTCTTAATTTATAAAATTATTATTTCATGCAGTTTTGTCCAAAAGAATTGAGAAATACTTTGCACATAAACGTGCAGCATTTTAATGGAAGGGGGTCAGAATCATCTTAATTTGAACTTTATCTGGTCTGGTTGCAGGTTTTATGGCATTTAGTATATATTAAAGAAGAAAGGAATCAAAGTGTCTAATTTTACATCAGAAAAAAACCCACTTGTGGCTAAATAAAATCAGTTTCAGCTCTGTGTCAGCAAAAATCAGCTGTTGAATTTGACCTAAGGCATCTTTTCAAACCTTCTTTATGTGATTTTGGAGTAGATAATGATGATGGATCTATAGATTAGGGAACAGCATATGAAGGCAAACTTGTAATATTGTAAAAAAAACCAAACCAAAACAAATTATTCCCTAAAATCAAAAGTAATTCAAAATTCTTGCTCTCATGCAACCATGCCACTTGCCAAGTGAGCATTTCCCTGCCTCTCCAAGCTTGCTGTATCCTTGATCTGCCATCTTCCTGCTGTTAATTGATCCCAACTCTGTCTGCTCAGGGCTAGAAGTTATTCTGGATATGGCTCTCACACAGCACATACTGTGTATGGATGTGTTAATTCTGTATGCATGTGCATATTGCTGTGCTGACCCCAAAACCACTCCTGTTATAAAGCATCAGCCTTGAAGGCATATTATTCATCAAAATATTATGTAGCTCTTTCAGTTTTTTTTTCGAATTCCCTCAAAACTAGAGATTTTTTATGCAGCCTTCTGTGGCAAATAGCCCAAAATTCTAATTTTTACTCTCACTCTTGCTGACTTTATTCTCACTCACTCGTGGTGTGTGTGTATAAACACATATGTGTATATCTATACATATTTGTGTATTTATACACACAAGGATGGGTGGGTTTTTTTTTTGCTGTACAGGTAATAAAGATGGGGGAAGGTTTTTTCTCTTTTCTTAATAGGTGAAGAAATCTTGGAAGACCAGAAATTGCAACTTACTGAATTTTAAGTTTAAAAAAAAAAAGATAAAATATAGAATATTCCGGCTGTGGAAGATGGATCCTCATTTTTGCAGCCACTTTGAATCACAAGTTCATCTTTAAATACGCTGGGGTTATTTTTTTGTTGTTGTTTTTTTTTTTTTTTTCCTTTTTTAATTATTTTTGAAGAGCTAATTTAACCCTGGCTGTCTCCAGTCTGACAGTATTCAAATGGACTTGCTTCCTCCATTAGTTATAAGATGTTTAAAAGCACATCCTATGTTTGAATTGTGGATGAGAGGTTCCCTTGGCAATGTGAGGAGGAAAATTCTGTCTACCCCTTTATTATTAATTCACGGATTCAGTGTTGGTTCGGCCTACAGGAGAAGTTAACTGGAAGTCTTTGAAGATCAATATCTTTGCTGAAGTTGTCCAGGTAGGTCAACTTGAAGCTCTGTGATGACTGGAAAATAATGTTTGTCAATTGTATTATATATAAATTATTAGTACTCACAGTTAATCATTGACTGGTAACTCAAATATATGATAATGTTTTTAAGAAGTGGCTCTTACTGAGCTCAGTCACAGGCAGTAGGTTTTTTTCTGTGCTCCAAGGCACATAACTGTTCCTAAGGACACAGACAAGAACAATTCCTGACAAAACCCACACAGTTTTCCAGCATTTTGATGTAGTATTGGGATACTTTTTGTGACCAGCTGATTTCAAGACATTGCCCACCTCAAGTGGCTAATTTGATTAACAAAAAGCATCTGTAAAAATGCTCGTTACTTAATTATTTTTCACTTATTGATACCTTTATTTAGGGTTACTTTTAAAAAGAAGATTTCACTGATCAAGCCAGTAGAAGACTTTCAGTCCCAAGAAAGAGTGAAGCCAGCTCTTGCCAAGAGTGGAGGAAGTCCTTGTTGAGCAAACCCTTAGAACCTGACTAGGAATTTGTCCATTATGTCTAACCAAGGAGATGACTGCTACTTCTATTTCTATTCCACATGTAACAAGGTATGTTTGGGGGATTTTGGGTTGGTTTTGGCTTTTTTTCCTTCCTCTTTATTTTTTAAGAGCTGGGGAGAGTGGGAGGAGATGTACAGATTTCTTGTAACTTCATAAACAGTTTGATTCTGCTTCCAGTTCCAATAGCATGGGCATAATCAATCAGGGGGATTAGAACTAGATGATCTTTAAGGTCCCTTCCAATCCAAACCATTCTATGATTCTATGATTATTTTTTTTTTAGGCTGTACTATTTGATTTTCCTTGTTGTTGATTTCCTTTTTATATTCCAGGGAGACAGCTGTACCTTCCGCCACTGTGAAGCTGCGCTGGGAAATGAAACAGTCTGCACGCTCTGGCAGGAAGGTCGCTGCTTCAGGAACATCTGCAGATTCAGACACATGGAAATCGATGTGAGTTTTTGCCTAAAGATGTGTGTTCTCAAACTAAATCACAAAGCGTTTTTCGTTGCTTGTAGGTGGACTGAATGTGCTTTTACGTGATAGATTTACTTGCTTTAAAATGATACTGGTTTCTGTTACTGGGAGGGAGATGTTAGGAAGTTGGACAAAGAAAAATCAAGTTCTTGGGTATATCTCAGCAAGAAATTTTTATATTGGGTGATGTTGGAATGAAGGCTCTGAAAGATAAATTCAGATAGATTTAACCTAGGTGAGTTAAGGCATTTTTCCCTCCGAGTAATCCCAGTATTTTGCATGTTTTATTAGTTTCATAGAATCATAGACTGGTTTGGGTCGGAAGGGACCTTAAAGATCATCCAGTCCCAACCCCCCTGCCAGCAGCAGGGACACCTTCCACTAGACCAGGTTGCTCAAAGCCTCATCCAGCCTGGCCTTCAACACTTCCAGGGAGGAACAGCCACAACTTCCTTGGGCAACCTGTTCCAGTGTCTCACCACCCTCACAGTGAAGAACTTCTTCCTAATATCTTATCTAAACCTCCCCTCTTTCAGTTTAAACCCATTTCCCCTTGTTTTGTCATTAACTGCCCTTATGAAAAGTCCCTCCCCAGCTTTCTTGTAGCCCCTTCAGGTACTGGGAGGCTGCTATAAGATCTCCCCAGAGCCTTCTCTTCTCCAGGCTGAACAGCCCCAACTCTTTTAGCCTGTCTTCATAGTTTAACCCGTCCTGAATTGTTGTGTGAGAGTGCCTGTCTTCTCAAACTGAATGATAGGAAAGCTAGATAATATGTACTTGTTGCAGCTTACACAAACTTTGTGTATATGCCCTGAAACATTTTTAGTAATAAATTGACCTGGCATGATGTGCAACTATGTCTCTTTGTGAATCTGAGTGTTACCATGAGCTTTTATTTCTTTCTGTCTTCAGAAAAAACGCAGTGAGATTCCTTGCTACTGGGAGAATCAGCCAGTAGGCTGCCAGAAATCCAACTGTGCTTTTCATCACACAAAAGGACGTTACGTTGATGGACTTTTCTTACCACCAAGCAAAAGTGAGTTTCTTGGATCCTTTTCTTTAAGTATTAAAGAATTATTTGTGGATATTACTTATGAGTAGGTACAATACTGTAGAAGACCTCAAGTAGCTTCACTTATGAATGCAGGGAGAAGTCTTCAGTCATAGGCTGTCAGCTAAACAGAATGTATGTAATTCTGGTATTTAATTTTGTCTTGCATGCTCAGCTTTCTTTGTGTGATTGTTACTTTTCAGGTTGCTTTTCCCTCATTTAGTCCTTTTTGGGTGGTAGGGTGGTGAGATTTGTGTGTGAAGGGAAGCTGTTGTTTGTAGTGTAACTAGGGGTGGGGAATAGGAAACTCTAAATTCAGTAGCCACATGGTTTATCTACCTTATCTACCACACATACACAATGAGTGGAACTTAGGGGTCAAAGTTTTAAATGGCTGAATTACAGATGATCCTCCTCTTCCTCTAGCTACCCTTCCAAGTCCACCTGAGTCTGCAGAAGATGATGTGAAAATGGCTCAGATGTCATTGCAGCAAAACAAACTTTCTGTCCAGTCAAATCCCTCCCCACAGCTGAGGGGGGTGATGAAAGTGGAAAACTCTGAAAATGTCCCAAGTCCTACACATCCTCCAGTTGTAATCAACGCTGCAGATGATGATGAAGACGATGATGGTGAGCTTTTTAAGTTCTTGAAGGCATTTCTACTGTAAGTGACTGTATAAATCACAGAATACCTGAATTGTGTAGTGCTTAAAGCTACAGACAAGAGTCTGGAGTCCTATATATTTTCTTCCCAGTATAGCTCTTTTATTTATGAGTTCATCAAATCAAAATTGCTGTTTAAAAAATCCTTCTATAAACATTTATTTGTGTTTGTTGTTAAGAATACCAACAGATGTGAAATGTAGATGGAAATGTCATTGTATGAGTTATATAAACATGAAAAATCTTGTCTAATCCCTGCTGCAAAACTGAATAGGTTTATTTTTGCCTTTCAGACCAGCTTTCTGAAGAAGGAGATGAAACTAAAACACCTGTCCAGCAACCAACTACAGAAACCCATAATGGATTGCGGATCATTTCCACTAGGAAATCCAATGCTACTACAAAACAAGGTATTGTAACAGCTGTAGTAGGATGGATTGGAAGAAGAATTTGACAATTAACTCAAAAGCAGTATGTTCTAAAAATACCACAGAACACAGGGTAGCTGTGTTGAGTCAGTTATTTCCATGAGCTCATTCTTGTCTAATGCTGTCATATGTCTCTTGGATCAGACAGGTAAACTCCTCCTTGTTTATTTTTTGTAGAACAAAATGAAGCCACAGAGTGGAGTTTAAATGGCCTGCAAATGTGTCCTGTCAACCGTTGTGGAAAGCCATGTCTAATGGTAGAGGAGTCTAAGATCATGTAGATGGATTAAAATGCTTAAAACTATAGGTTTTATCTTGAAGGATGGGAGAAGGAGTGAAGAGAGGTGCCAATTGCTTACCAAAATACCATCCGTTCTATGGCTTTTTTTACTTGTGGGGAGTGTTGACAGGGTTTATTCGAGATACTTTGGGAAGATTCTGAGCTGGAAGAAGCTTGAGGATCTGTGCTCTTCAAAATGTGCCTTTAAGCCTCAGTTTCATTAACTGTTTTTGTTTTCAGATGACAATTTAAATTTCGGAATAAAAACACTTGAAGAAATCAAATTGAAGAAGCTAAGGGAAAAGACAAAAAAACAAGGTGGTGAGTTAATACCCCCTACTTCCCTGTCCTTCTGCCTTCTGTTCACCTTCAGCTTTTTTTTCCCTTCTAATAATACCTGAATAGCTGCCTGTGCATCACTGAATACAATTATTTGCAAGAGAAAGGAAATTTTTTGGCACTGTTGGCTTCAGGCTGGGAGGTTATTGCAGCTGAGAGCTGCTTGAGGCACAAACTTCCACATTTAGCTGGGGGCCTTGAGCTACTTTGGCATACAACTTGTTTTCTTAAACCCAAGCAGCTGTTATTCTGGATTGGAATTCCAAGGGCAGATCAGAGGGAAACTGCTCATCTCTCTCTAATTTACGTTCACTGATCGTTATATGTTTGACAGTAATGAATAACTAATGGTTTTAGTCTTTGTGATAGTTCTTCTGTTTTGTTTGGTTGGGTTTTTTTTTTTCCCTAATCATCCTTATGTTTTGCTTGTTCTGATCAGAAGGTCCTTCAGGAGTTTCTGTCCATCCACTCCAATCTCGGACTGTTCCTGTGCCAGAAAAGGAGAATGTACGGACAGTGGTGAGAACTGTGACTTTGTCTACAAAGCAAGGTAAGAGTGAATACTATTGTTTCCATTTCATCACTCCTAAACTGAAAGGTTAAGTAGTAATTAAGACATGTTAGTCTGCTGGTGCTGCCTTTTCTAATTAAAACCATGCTTTTATGCTTAAAGGCCATGGTTGTGTTACAAAGATGTGGCATTTGTAGGTGCTCAGTTTGTTGTATTGCAACAAAAGCTCAAGAAGTGTTGGTTTTTTTAATCAGCCTGACATTAAGCCATAGCTAATCATACCTTATCACCATCCTACAGACTCTGAAATGTGCTTAATTTGACTTTCACATTCCTGAAGTGGAGTGAGATTTGTGAATGAGCTAATGTGTTGACAGCCTGTGACAGAATTAGTGTTTGGGTTAAGTGTGGTAGCAGCAGGGAGAGAGGCTAATGTCAAAACAAATGTCAGTATGTGAATAAGGGGATAACTGAAAAACAGGGGAGGAGTGAAAGGGAAAACCTCTAGAAGGTGGAATTTTACAAGTAACCAATTTTTGAAGCATTGAAGAGGCTGACAGTGGCAGTTGTGGACAGTGATGTGATATGCCTGTATATAAATGGTGGTGTTTAGATCTGCACAGATGCCTTTTAAAGGCAAAATACATGTAGAACTACTTATATTTGTAGTAATTCGTTTATGTGGTTTGGCTACCAAAAGTGGGGGGGTTTTTTGGGGGGGTAGACATTGGCTAGCAGCACAATGCTATTACTGGCTACTGGTTTCTGTGCTCTAAATAGAGATTATTCTTTGTTTTAGGAGAGGAGCCTATGATTCAACTGAATCTTGCTGAGAGACTGGGAAAAAGAAAAGCCTCCATAGGTAAGAGCTTTTTGTGAGCTGCTGTTTGGGTGCCCTTGTCTAAACGTGACTATATTTAAGGGTATTTTTGCTGTATGCAAGAGGAAAATACATTTTGGCAGAGATCTGTATTGACTGCAAAAATGGCAAATTTTGTTAACAACCGTAAGGCAAATATAAGAAAATATACCTGGAAGAACTGAAGTTTGTGGCTGACTGTTCTAAATTCACCCTCCAGATAAATGTTCTTAAAATATTTCTTGTTTTCTCTCTTTCTGAAGCTGGGAAAAGTGTCCTTCCACTGAAGCGCAACCTTGCTGAAAGGCTGGGGAAGAAGATAGAGATTCTGGAGAACGCTGACAAAGCTCCAAAGAGAGGTACAGCTGCTGAACAGACCTCTGGATTTGATGCACAGATTTTCTCTTGAGGTTTTCTGTTTGTCCTTTCTCCTAATGGTTCTTTTTGCCTGTTGGTTGAGGGCTCAAGGTAACTTTGAATCCCAGTGAAGTGATTTCCCGTTTCATTTTCAAATGTGAATGCAAAATTGAGATTTAGGCAGTTTCCCTAGTTTTTTTTTTTTTTTCTGTTCTGTCTTGTAGTTCAAGTCCCCAAGACTCTGAAGGAGAGACTAGGATTGCCCTCTGAACAGACCAATACAGAGACAGGTAATAACTGACTGGATATTAAATATGCCTGCCACTTTTTTCTTTCCATGAAATTCCATACAGCCCTAAAAGTTAGTTTAAAAAAATCTGCCTGATTCCAGTGCTGAAGCTGCTCTGATGGCTGCTGTTGTGGCTCCAGGAGTGTGTGTGTTTTCCACTTTTACCTCATCAAGGTTTCATGCTCCTGCTGTGAACCATCAGAAGCTGCAGTATATTTACACACAAGTAGAATAGAACCAGGAGCAGGAGTTTCAAATGCTAACGGAGAGACACAGTCTGAGAAAGTAACAAAATAAAAGACTAATGTTTTTTGTGTCACAACTCTCTCTGGGTAGCACTGGTATTCAAAATACAAGTGGCTTAAAGAAGAAGGAGAATATTATGCAGAATGTACTAAGATGTGTTCTTGGGAACACTGAAACCAAGTTTTCCTTAGTGCTGTGACACATTTTGGAGACTTTAAATATTGTTTGACCCTCTTTAAATGTTGGTGCTTCTCTTTTTTTTTTGATGATGACAGAGAAGGCTGCTAAGCCAACAGGAGAGATCCACGTGAAAACACTGGAGGAAATTCGTCTTGAGAGAGCTAATCAGAGACGAGCAGAACCTCAAGCAAAACCCCAGACTGAAGGACGTTGTAAACCAGAAGATCCCAGCTTGGGGGCAAGACCTTCCCCTGCAGTTCGTATCAAAACTTTCTCAGGAGCCCTGGCTGAAAAAAACCACAAGCAATTGGATGAAGAGAAACAAAGGCCAGAAGTGTCTCCTACTAAGACAAAAGTAGAGAGTGAGCCCAAGAAGCAGAGCATACTTGCTCCATCTGGGCCCAGCAAAGTGCAGCTGGCAGAGCCAGCAGGTAAAGCCAAGCCAGCAGGAGAGGTGCGGATTAAAACCTTGGAAGAAATCAAGCAGGAGAAAGCTCTGCGGATGCAGCAGAGCGGAGAGAATGTGCCAGCTCCACCAGCACAACCTGAACCTGCCCCGGCAGGGAGGAGATTGTTACGGATCACAAAGCTAATAGGTAATAAGTTGGTTTGGTACCTGCCCTGGTGAAGTGTCAAGCAAATTCAGTTTGCTCAGGATTCACTTTGCTTTTTCCATCTGTGTGTACGAGGGGATAAAAGAGTTTCAGGCTACAAAGTTAGAAGGCAAGAAAATGCCAGAATATACAAGTGATAAGACAAGAGGAAACCACCTCAGGCTGTGCCAGGGGAGGTTTAGGTTGGGTATTGGGAAAAACTTCTTCACTAAAAGAATAGTCAAGCATTGGAACAGGCTGCCCAGGGATGTGGTGGAGTCACTGTCCCTGGAGGGATTTAAAAGCCATGTAGATGTGGTGCTGAGGGACATGGGTTAGTGGTGGACTCAGCAGTGTTGGGTTTTGGTTGAACTTGATGATCTTAAAGGTCTTTTCCAACCAGAACAGTTCTATGATTCTATGCAACCATATTATCTTCCATGAATTACATGACAGATTTCTGTATTTCCCGATAGAAAATTCATTCACTTGAGGAGTTTTGTAGTCTGATTTCTCTCTTCTGGTTTTTTCTCCTATCTGTTTGTAGTATGGGATCTTTCTTGTGCTGAATGCAAGCTTACCTTCCTCTTCAGCATACATGTTTAACTTAGTTATTGATGTATATGTGTTTGTGAAGCACGTATCAGCTTCTTCACGAGGCCCAGTTTTTGTCAGAAATGACAGAGCATTAAAGATTTTGTTGTTAAGATTATATAAGCTGTGTAACAAGAGCTGATGTGATTGAGGGAAACAGCTCAAATGCTGGATGAATTGCTTGCTGTAGCCTTTCCTTCTATCCCCTTATCAGACATGAGGAAATAAATGCACCAAGGAAACAGAGGTAACTGGGTTTCTTTATTTCTGCTGTTGACAATTTTTTTTTCCTTGCTTTTAAAGCACCTGGAAGAGAAGAAAAGAAGATAGTGGAATTGAGCAAGCCTTCTCCCAAAGCTGTCTCTGCACCTGCAGAGGTGAGTCCTTTGTGAAAACATACATATATTCATGCAGTTTTTGATAAATTTTGTTATGTTTTGTTTGTAAGTTGCTACACGCTCCCAGTTTGTGTTCCTACCCTTGCATTTAGTAAGGGCTGCGAATGAAATTGTCAGTCCTGTGGCTTTCAACCGCATTTCCAAACAACATTGTAATCCTCAGCCTTTGAATGAATCTGATTATACCTGACAATGAATAAGAAACCCCATTAGCACCAGATAAAAATCTGCGAGGTGAATGTGGAGGGAATGTTTTTGTTCTCAGTGACTTTATCTGCCAGACTTGAAGGATATCTTAAAATGCTGAGGGAAGTGTTTTAATAGCAAAGGCCGGAGCTTTGTGTTCCAGGAAATCAGTCTGTCAGTGATTGCTGTATTTCATAGCTTGTATGACTTTCTGTTGCTTAAAAAGAATGTAATAGATTACAGCTAGAGTCTTCTGCTCTATTAAAGAGGCTTGCTGTGTTGGGATTTGTAGGCTTTTGAAGCAGCATTTCCATAGCAAAGCGTGGATCTTGTTGCAGACAACAATTTATGGGGGAAAAATGTCAGATCTGGATGGTATTTACATGCTCTGTTCCACATGGAGCCATTTCAGAGAGATTGCCACTCAAGATTTTCTTAATTAAATCTCCATAGATTTTTGTCCTATTAATGCTCTTCTCTTGCTTTTTTCTAGCCCTCTGATCAGAGTGCAGCTAATTCTAAAGTTCAAGTGAAGAGCCTTGAAGAGATAATGAGGGAGAAGCGGCAACTGAAACGACGCCAAGAAGAGAAGCTTCCGAAGGAAGCAGCTGCCGTGCCATCTCCTGTTGAAAAAGCAATCAAGGATAAAACTCCAACATCAGGGAGTCCTGAATCCACTGTGGTTTCTGGATCAACTTATCAACTTGCAAAGAGGATATTGGTGAAATCTCCAGAAGACAAGGTTGAAAGCCCAGGAAAGGATGCTGCTGTATCACCAGGGAAACAGGCAGCTCAGCTTCTGGAGCGGAAAGCTAAAAGTAAGTGTTGGCTGTATGTTAAAGAGTTACTTTGGGTCATGTGTTGAGAGAAAGGCAGAAGATGACAATGTTCACGTTGTAACTCTGACTCCTTTTTGTAACTTCTTTGCTCCTTTTTATGGCTTGTTGGTAAAACAGAGTTTACTACGTGGAAAATACTCCTTAGAATCTGGGAAGTGGCAGTATGATTGTGCTGGCCAAATATATTTAACTGGAAGGATTATGGGAGTGTTAAGAGGACCCTTTTTTCCCCCTCAAGGCAGAGCAAGACTGTATCAGTTCTCTCTTCCTTTTACTCTAGCCAAATCTAAGGTTTGCGTGAAGCCTTCGGAAGGGAAAACTACCTCTCCCACAAAGCAGACACTGAAACGTAAGGCAGCTGAAAGTCATCCTTCTGCTGTGGCAGCTGTGAAACCGTTGAGTACTGCTGGTGGTGACACGAAGGAGCCTTCAGCTAAAAAAGCAGCTGTGGTAAGGACAGTGATGGAGGCGATAGTTGGTCCCTAATAAAATTTATACCCAAGTTTTACCCTTCTCTTGCAGAAAAAATGGAAAACTGAAATGTTCTACAGGTTTCTCTTTCCTTTTAAATCCAGAAATGCTCTACAGGATGGTTGTAGTATTTTTCTGCTTTAGAAAGACACAAGGTCATTAGTAAACTTCAAGTGAATGCCCTGGTTCTGTATTCTGGTTAAGGCTCAGCAGTGCCAGGGGAGAAGCAGTGGAGGAAGAATCTACTAAGAAGTCTTTTACCTGTGTATCATAAAAACTGTCTTGCTTCTTCCTCCTAGGCTGTTGTTCCTGCTTTGCCAGAGGACAGCCTGACCTCTGCACCTGGGAGAGAAAAACCCAAAACCAGGTAAGAACCACAACTTACTCTTTTTCTTGATCAATGTGTCTTTCACATGAAACATAAAGGGTTGTTTGGTTTTTTTTTTTCATATGTGGAAAAATAAAAGTTTTGAGATAATTAATGCCAAAATCCAACAAAGGAACAATTAATCTGAAATAATTTTCTAGCAGAAATGCTTATTTAGATTCTTTTCTTAAAATGCTGTAATTTGGTACAGCTTTTCAGTGATTTCTTGGATTTTCTCAATGCCTGCAGAGGTTGACTTCTTAACTTTTTTACAGTCAAATTAGTAAAGGTGGTAAAGCATCTCTGGCTACAAAAATTGTACCTTCTTTGACCATCCCCAGATGCTCTGTCTTCATGGATAAATCCCCAAACTGACAAGTGTACTGGCTGATACATTGGACTCTAAAAGTAGCCCCAGATTAATTGGATAACAATCCCTGTGTAAGGTTGAGGTGTAGGAGGGATTAATTACAGTTTTAATAGCTGGTTTGCAGAAAACATCTTTCTGTTTAAGGAATATTACTGATTTTTTTTTTTTTCTTTCTTGTTTATCCAAGTCCTGAACTGCATATCAGGAGCCAGGCAGATTCTGTGGCACAGTCAGAGGTCTCAAGCTCGACTTCAACTTCTCCACAAGTAGCGGTAAAGACGCGTCGGTTGAGCTCCACAGGGGCTGGCAAAGCACCTTTATCTGTAGAAGATGACTTTGAGAAGCTTATTTGGGAAATCTCAGGAGGAAAACTGGAAGCAGAAATTGACCTGGACCCAGGGAAGGATGAGGATGACCTCCTCTTGGAACTTTCTGAAATGATTGACAGCTGAACTGCACAGTCTTCAGGTTGTTTTTTTTAAAAGAAAATATATATATATAACTCTTATGTTTTGTTGGATACCTGGAGGTCGTCCTTTTTTTCTAGCTGAGGCTTTGCAATGAGTCTTAAAGCACAGTTGAACTGGTAGAAGTTGGCAGTATCTGCACTCAGTTGTAAGAATTTTCCTGCTGGTCAGAGTCAAGGTCCTGTGCATCCGTTCTGTAACTATCGGTGACTACCTTCGACATTAAGAGGACAAAGCACTTGTTTATTTTGGGACAGGTTGATTCCCGTCTACAGACTGTGGTGGTTGTGAACTGGTCTCCTGATTCAGTGATGCTCTGAAGGCTTAAACTGAAAGCTTCTTCCTTCTTTCCCCCCCCTCCTTGAGCAAAACTCAATGTTCAGTGCGTTTCAAAGCGTTGGTATTCTCATTTCTTGGTATTCTGATTTCTTGGACAGTTGATATCTAAAGCCTGGAGTTACTATGTCAACTCTTGAGTTTTATTTATGTATACTATCATTTTGACTTTAATCTTTTAGGGTAACTTAATGAAAATGTCAGGGTGGGAGGCAGCAGAACAATTACTCTCATCTTTTTGGACCAAATGTGCTGTCAAGGGTGGTGGTTGAGGTCAGTCCATCCAGCCTTACTTTGAATTATCAGGGATGACAAAATATCTGTGTAAAAAAGCTCTGCAGTTCAGTTTGAATTCCCCTGTCATGTTTTGTTGTACTCTACCAAAGCTTGTGGGGGGTGTTGGTGTGTTTTCCTGATGTGAACAGGATTCTGGGGTGGGTAGTCAGGATTCCTCTCATAGTCTGCAGTAAATTGGTAAAGTAAGAGTTGGTTTAAGTGCCTCTGGGTTCCAAGAATCACCTCTCCCCCCGAGCTCCTGGGTTGTTTTCTGCCAGGAAGCAGCAGCTGCTCAGATTCATGTTCAAACACTGTCAACTTTGCCTGACCTCCTGCCAGCCATGTGGCACCAACTCACTGGTGATCCTGGAACCTGGTGCTGCTGCAGGACCAACCCTCCTCTCCTTTCTGGTCATACCCTGGGGATCCTCCCTGTGCTCTCCCCTGCACTCCCACCCCACTGCTGAAGCTGGAGCTCTGGAGGTTACTGCTCTGCCTCAGGTGTCCACGTGCAGTTTGAATTTGTGACCCTGCAGAAAATAGCTGAGACTGGGGTGTATTGTGTACCCTGCCACCAGTGATATAATTTCAATTATTTTCTTAACTATTTGAAGAACTTTAGTCTCTTCCTGCTCTGATTTGTGAAGCTGTGGGGGCTCTGGGGCATTTGCTGCTGGCAGAGGAAAAAAAAATCAGTTCTTTGAGTTGATTGTAAATACTTTGGAAGAAAAAAAAAACCAAACACTTGTGTGCTTTGATACTCCACTGTGATGTCTTAGTTCCTAGAGGAAAGGTTTGAAACCAAAATTTAGAGGAAACTGCTGTTCCAGCTCCAGATGGGTCACCCGGCTCCAGATGGGTCACCCCTTTATCCTGCTGA
>NW_010312435.1:16793-17209 GCF_000700745.2 Antrostomus carolinensis
CCAACGTCGGTCACTTGTGCACAGACATGAGGGACTTTAAGAAAGAGGAAGAGCATGTGGGAGCCTGGGGATGAAGGCTTTGCTGTCACTGCTTCCCTCTTCTTCCTCTGTCATCAGCCTTCGCTGCCCCTGGCCCAGGCTCTGGCCGTGGAGACGGGATTTTGGTGTTTCTGTAAATATTTTATTCTTCCATTTTATATTTGTATTCTATTTAAGGTATTGTATTAAACGTAGTCTGGCCTCCTTCACTGGTAGTTGAACTGTTCCACATGACAGCATTTAACAGTGTTTTTAAATAAACCTGGCACAGGAGAGGTGGTGGGTGCGTGGTCTGTCTGGGGTGGGGAGGGGGTGGCACAGAGGGTCCCTGGGTGCCATCTTGTATATGAGGGAAGCATCTGACTGGAGCATCTTTC
>NW_010312435.1:17295-17519 GCF_000700745.2 Antrostomus carolinensis
GAGTGGCTAGAGGATGGGGCCAGACTCTTCTCATTGGTACCCAACAATGGGATGAGAGGCAACAGGCATGAACTGCAGCACAGGAAATTCCACCTGAAGATAAGATCACTTCTCCCAAATAACAAGTGATAGGACAAGAGGGAATGGCCGTGAGTTGCACCAGGGGAGGTTTAGGTTGGAGATGAGGAAAAAGTTCTTCACTAAAAGGGTTGTCAGGTATGGAA